>NW_026001091.1:0-2426 GCF_001458135.2 Marmota marmota marmota | reverse complement strand
TAATATACAATTGAATACAAAGCTTAACATAAGGATCATCATCTCAATGGCTCACTGGCATAACCTCTCAACCACTCCCTTCTGGCAAAATTCCATGCCTCATCCCGACTCACTCGGCTGTGGCCCTCAATATCTTCCCCCTTCTGTTTAATTAAACAACAAGCAATGTGGCTTAGGGACCGTGCCTGTCTTAGGTTGTCCAATACTACATATGGTCCTTACCCATCATCGGATGAGCTGACCTCAAGGCGTCAGCCTCCTGTCTTAGGTTGGTACCATTGCAATTGGATCTTACCTGTCATTGACTACCGGTCCAGCATACAGCCATACTTGCAGATAGGCCTTTGCACCAGTGGGGGGGTGAGGTTCTTTGCCTCACCTCTGTTGGCCCCCAAATTTTAGACCATCACAAGCAGAAGGGAGGAGGATGCAAAATGCCACGACACCAAGCCAAATGACGGTTCCTTTGGGAAAAATTGATGACACCATCAGCAAAGATACCCCAGCACTACCACAATTCGCTGCACCAACAGATAGTTCACAATGCATACAAGTGATACATAGTCCAGGCAAGTTCTGCAAGCACTTCAAAGCAGAGGAATCCATCAATATGTCCATTTCCTCCCAAAGTAAATCGACTCCTTGATTGAGAATCACTTGTTGAGTTATTATTCATTGATGCATCAGTTTATACAGTTTACTGTGATAGCTATGGAAGAAGCTGTAGTTTGGTTTTATCTTTGTCTTCACTGGCACTGGGATGAAGATAGAAATTCTGGCAATGATGGCTAAAAAAAAATTATGTAACATTCCAGCAGGCACTAAGAAAACAATTTTCTGAACAATTTACATTATCCTGAACAGAGTTATTAAATATAATGAAAAGGAAAGGTGAAAGTAAACAAACAGATCTGTTAACCTCCTTTTTTGTTCACATATTAAAACAATCCTCAACAGCTGTTTACCCAATTTAAATTAAACCACTTAAATCACGTGAATTAAAAAAAATATTTGGATCCATTTTTTCATGAGCGCTCCTCATATATGATATATGGACATACGCACATACAGACATACAACACAAAACAGAAGTGTGCACACATAACACAATACATACAACACATAACATAATAGTAAAGTCCTTGTAGCTTTTCACAGGTGAAATCTCCATTGCAATGTTTAAAAACTCCACAATCAAAAAATAGAACTGATCTGAAAAATATTAACCTAGGTCTGTATGAGCTCAAAAAATAAAATAGAACTTCATGATGTGGGAAAAGGCAATAATAAAATAGATATTGAAAAGGCATCCTGGTTACCACCTGGATTTGACTCTTCTTTGGATATCCCATCCTTTTTCCTATAACTTGCATAATGGGTCTGAAGGTATTCCCACAAGCAAGCCCCAAGGTTTTTTACATTTGAAATAGGCTTTAATGGTGTTCATTATTCATTAGCCTCCAGGTGTGGGAGAATCACTGTTGCAGATGTAAGGATATCAGCTGTTATGGATTTGAGCCAAATCATCTTCTTTTTGGTCTGTAGAAATCACTTTAGTTAGTCTCTATGGAATCCAAATCAGCTGCTGTTCTCCCTGTGGAAACACACAAACAGACCGCTGACTCCAAACAATCACTGGGTCAGGACTTTTCCATTGTCCTGTTAGAATATCCTTCCAAAGTACCTTAGGCTTATGTACATTTTCTGGACACATATGCCTTTCCGCAGCACTAAGCCCTGATGAATCCAAATTTTAAAAGTTTAGAGTAAAAAGGGTTATTTTAAGTTTATCTTTGGGGAATATATACCCCTTCCCAATTCCCTCTTTTTGCTTTAATAAGTACATTTTAATAGTTTGATGAGCTCTTTCAACTATGCCTTGTCCCTATGGATTATATGGGATTCCTGTTATATGAGTAATGCCAAATGATGAGCAAAATTGCTTAAAAGAGGTAGAAGGATAGACAGGGCGATTATCTGTTTTTAACTGTTTTGGAACGCACACAGTGGCAAAATTTTGTAAGCAATGAGCTATAATATCTTTAGTTTTTTCTCCGGCATGAAGGGAGCCCATCAAAAATCCAGAAGAAGTATCAACTGTAACATGCAAATATTTTAATTTTACCAAATTCTGGCAAGTGTGTGATGTCCATCTGCCAAATATGGTTAGGTATCAATCCTCTAGAATTGACTCCAAGATTAACTTGTGGTAAAAAGGTCACACAATTTTGACATTGTTTTATTATTTGTCTAGCTTGTTCCTTAGTTATTTTAAAATGCTTTTTTAAAGTATTTGCATTGACATGGAAGGATTTATGAAAATTTGTAGCTTCTTCTAACGTAGAAAAAATATGTATGTCATATGTAGTTTTATCTGCTAAATCATTGCCCAAACTAAGGGCTCCAGGCAATCCTGTATGTGCCCT
>NW_026001090.1:0-2426 GCF_001458135.2 Marmota marmota marmota | reverse complement strand
GAAAAAAACACTTGTGTAGTATATATATATATATATATATATATATATATATATATATATATATATACACACACACACACATATATACACATATATAAATAATTTATATATACCTATATGCCTATATATGTATATATGATTTTATAGCTACAAAGAAGATATCTGGGTTTATTAATGAAATAATTTAAAAAAGAAAAATTAATGAAAATGAGCAAGTAACATAAATAATTCAGAATAGAAGAAATATAGATGATATAAATATTCCAAAAGAGTGCCAAGCCTCATAGTTATTAAAATTCAAATTGAAACTAGAATGTATTGTCTCCCTCCTCCTTTGATTGAAGAAATCAAAAAAGTTATGGAGGAAAAAAAGCACTGGTCTAACATTTCTGAGGGGTGATCTGGAAGTACATGTCATAAGAATTTTAGCAGAATATTTAGAAAACCCTAAAACAATGGTCTGTGTGTACATTATCAAATGCTCATGATAAAAAATGAAATAATCTTAATACTTCTTTACAGGAAATGAAAAATAATTATGATTCATCTAAGAAAATACATGCTGTGTGGCCATTCAAAGTTGCAATATAAATAACAATATATTTATGAGAAAAATAACAGTGTGATATTACTAAGTAAAAAAATCATTAGATCATTTGAATGATCCTATTCTTTAATAAATCAATAAAATTCATGAATGCTTATATTAATAAAACCATTTTTAAAGTGTCAACTATAGAATGTGATTACAGATTTAGTTTAATATCTGTACCTTTTAGAATATTTTTAAATTTCTTCATAATATGCATATATTCCTTTTGTATTCAGAAGAATTTAATGCAAGTACAAAAGTTCAATGAGAAATATGAATATTAATCCATACTACAATGAATATAGTTAAGTATAAATTTAGTGATATGAGAATTAAGTTTAAAGGAAATCTTTTAGGTATAAGAAAAAATAGAAAATGTGAAAGAAAGGTAAATCACTATGCAAGATATAACCAAGATGTTAGAAATCCACTGAATGAGAGCTATAGGAGAATGAAGACTCAAAGAAAATGAGAAAAACAACATACAAACAAGAAATCTTCACAATGCAAGAGCATTCCTCCTGAGCTGACGAATAAAAAGAATGTTCAAATCAAAAGTTCCCTCCTGACCACCTACCTTCATCAAGTATGAGGAAAGTTATTTATGTGTAGACACATACCGGTAAAATCTGAACACAAGTTGAACAGAAAGTTCACAGATTTTGGGAGGAAAAGTTCAAGCTACCATAGCTTCTGCCTTTAAGTTAAAGAGGGTAGGTAAATGGAAAGCACATTCTTTTCTCACTTCAGTAAGATTGATGAAGACAAAGGAGAAGAGGCCAAAGGAAAAAAAATGCTGAAACTTCATGGAGAGTAGGAATGGGGAACTGCAGGGAATAAAATAAAATTATGTTATATCACTGCTCTTAGAGTAGAAGCAACAGTAATAAATACAAACACTATATCCTCTAAAGATTTTGAAAAGGAAATGGATCCATGGGGGGAAAAAAACTTAGTGTATTAAAAAGGAAATAAAAAAATTCCTGAAATTAAAACTCCAACAGCAGAAATGAAAAATTTAATAAAGACATTGGAAAGTAAAGTTATTGATGTCTCTCAGACCCGCAAGGTAGAATATACAAATAATCTGTGTTTCAATCCAGAAAGTTCACAATCACATAATAAGAGTTATAGATAGAAGAGAGGAAAAAAATGAGGGGAAATTATCAAAGAAAAAAAATCTAATAATAAATCTTAGAATTGAAAGGCTCATGATATACAGGTGCATGTGCATGTGAGCAGGCACACACACAGAATAATTCTCTTTGAAAAATAATCTCAGAATCTGAACGCATTTGGAATTTCACCAGCAGGATTAGAAGGAATAAGACAATGATGAAGAATCTTTAGTATTCTGTGGGAAATTATACCTAGTCAAAACAATGTGATAGGGTAATAAAGATTTTTTAAAAAATATTTTAGTTCTCAAAAAATTCTGTCTCTCATGAACGCTTTCTAAGGAACTTCTGGAGATTGTCCTGAAGTTCTGTAAAGTAACTGTAAAGTAAGCCAAGAAATATGAAAGACACAGAATCGAGGAAACAGAAATGCTACTAAAGGGGAAAGAAAAATAATTTTCTAGAAGACTGGTAGAAAGAGATCCCAGGAGGATAATCACATGTTCCTCTAGAAATGCATACCCTGGTTGGATCAGGTGGACAGAAAAACACATGAGAAGGAGTGGATGTGTTGGTAGGAGGTGGGTAATGAAATGAAGGAACTTTTGGTGTGTTTGCATAAATTGCCAGGAAATTTATAATTCTTTCAAGGAAGTTGAGACTGAATTGGTGGTAGGTGGTAGTATAAACATAAGTCAAAGAGAAGGGAGAATGGG
>NW_026001089.1:0-2426 GCF_001458135.2 Marmota marmota marmota | reverse complement strand
TTTTTCCCTTGTTTTCTCATGTTGTTCATGTTACTTTCCAGCTCTGTTTGACTGCTGTGTTTCTGCTTTCTCCTATAAATTTGTTTTGGTTTTGTATATCTCTGTTGTCTCTCCTTTGTGATGGGAGACTATGCCTAGAAATGTTGGGCTTTATTGTACTTTAAAGCTGATTCATTCAATTCATAAAAGGCTTCTGGATTCTGTATGCATATAGTGATTTGTTGTCTGTTCTTAGGACTTTATGTTTAGGTTTGGTGCTATGATGGTATGAGGGCTAAAATGTCTTGGCTACTTTAGAAGATTGCTCTACCTAAGGGGGATACTAACAGGTGATTGGATCAGGGTGTTGGTAGTAGCTAGGTATTTAGGAGCCCTATAGACAGCCTCGAAACAGTCACCTATTTGCATTTAGACAATTACACGTAATGGAAGACGTAATGCTTGGGATGAAAGTTGGGGGGTAGGGGAAGGAAGGTGCTCTTAAAAAGAAAGAAGGAGAGAGAGATAGATTAGAGGAGAATGGAAAGAACAATAAAACTTGAAACAGGAAAGAAAGAAAGAAGGAAAAGGGGAGAAAAGAGCAAAGAGAGAAAAGGAAAAAAAAAGAAAAAATAATTGAAGTCTTAGAGATCCATTTTCTTCTTTTCCAGTAGGCGGAGCTGTGCCCTCCAAGCTGAGCTTCTGCCCTCTATGTTCCTATAGCAATCCCTGTAAGGCAGCTCCTGGGAGTCTCTCAATCCTGTTAGTCCAGAGCCGTTTCACTTCTCCGGCCCCTCCCCCCTTCCTCCTGCCAGCCAGCCAGCCAGGTCCTGTTCACCGGAGGCGGTTCCCCAAAGATGGTGTTACACTTGCAGCCCCACCACATGCCCTATTTCCTGAATGACTGAGCACTCTCTCCGTCATTCATCTAAGCCCCAGTGCTGTGGTGCGGTGATCTGGGGACCAACAGTATAATTTTTCCAGACCCCTTTGGTGGGCATGCCCCCGGAAACTGGTGGCTAATACCTTGGGTGTCGCCGCTGGTGGTAAGGGGAGTTGGGGATCAGGAATCCCCTCTGCTTCCCTACAGACACGCCCCCAGGGAGATTCCTGAGGTTTCCTGGCTGCTTGTATCTAGAGGGGGTGGGAGTCACACACCTGCTAAATTGGATTCTGCTGGGAAGGAATTCCATCGGCCGAACTCTGGTGACGTCACCTCTCTGCTATGGTGGGCCCCAGGCTCCTTGTCAGAGTGTCCGAAGGGAGGGGTGGGACTGGTCTGTCTCTGGTTGGTTTCAGCTCCCGGTTCGCTACTTCATGAAGTCCTGGCTAGAGACCTCTTCCTAGAGTCCCTGCGCTGCTCCTGCTGAGCCACGCCTCAGGGGCTAGCTGCCCAGTCACGGGGGCCGCGGGCGGGCGGTTGCCGAGTCGCGCGGGGCAGCAGCTGGCGGGTCCGGACCTCTGCGCTGTGTGGCGGAGATTCACTCATCTGGGGCAAACTGTCACCTCCAAAAATCCTACCAATTTCCGGCCAGTCTCTCTTCAATGGAATTTCGCCAGGAGCCTCTCAGCAGGTAGAATCCAAGCTTATCGATGCGTCTCTCTGACCCTGTTACTGAGGAGGTACTGAAAGCGCTGCCTCCCCGCCCGCCGCCATGTGTGGATGATATTGGATTTTCTTAAGACCTTTTCCCTGACACATCCAGAATTTAGGAGAGCAATATTAGATCAACAGCGAGGGTTCCTTGATTTTACTGGTTTTATTTGGTTGTTCAAAGATACGACCTAAAATGAACACCACCATTAAAATACCAAAATCAAAATGGTACCTGTTAGTACAATTTTACACAGTAAGTTTTAGTTAAATATGGATTGGATATGTCTAGAAGGGTATATAGTCTGTTATCTCCATTTATTCTATTTGCCTACCTGCCTATTTACCTAACTGTTGTCTAAAAGTCTTTCTCAAATTTGAACTTTTGGGAAACCTTTCTGTCCTTTGATTCACTTTGGTATGTAAAATCCTTGCTTACAACGCAAATAGGTCTGGTGAGAGTAAAAAAATTTCATTTATTATGTGGAATGTTTCTCTTGAAAAACTACCTTTAAAAGTGAAAATTGCACACAATAAAGACATAGGCAGCACATGTTTTAATTTAGGTTATAGTGCAGCTAGTTTTTAATGAAAACTTGAAAAGGAACAAGTAAAAAAAATACTAGAGAGAAATGCTCAGTCCTGACATTTATGTGCTCTGTAAATACCATCTTTCAGCAATGAAGGTGCCATATGTAGTAGTATATCTTAGAAAAGATTGAATATGCCAAAAATATTCTGAAACTATTTGCTGTAATATTAGATAGTAGGGGATAAATAATTGAAATAATATTCCATATCCATGACTATTACTTGAAATATATAGGTGATTTGTTTAAATTTAGAAAACTTC
>NW_026001088.1:0-2426 GCF_001458135.2 Marmota marmota marmota | reverse complement strand
GTAAAACTAAATCTAAACCTAAACCTAACCCTAACTGTAACCCTAACAATAAACATAACCCTAACCCAAACATAAACCCTTACCCATACCCTAACCCTAATCTAACCCTAATCTTTACCTTATCCTAACCCTAAAATTAACTCTAACCCTAACCCTAACTCTCAACCACATTCCTAACCCTAACATTACACTAGCACAAACCCTAATCTTAATCCTAACACTAACCCTAACCCTAATTCTAAACCAAACACTAACCTAAACCTACCCCTAATCCTAACACTAACACTAACCTTAACCCTAACACAAACATTAACCCTAACCCTAACACTAACCTTAACCCTAACCCTAAATCTAAACCTAACTGAACCCTAAGCATAGCCTTAATATTAACTCTAACATGAACCCTAACCCTAATCTTAACCCTAAACCGAACACCTTAACCTAACCCTAACACTAAACCTAACAATAACCCTAAACCTAACCCAAACACTAACCCTAATGCTAACTTTAACATTAACCCAAAATCTAACCATACATTAAAACTAACACTAACACCAACCCTAACACTAAAACTAAAATAAAACCTAACTCGAAACTTAACCATAACCCTAACCCTAATCCTAACACTAACCTCAACCCTAACCTTAAAACTAACACTAACCCTAAACATAACCGTAACGCTAATCCTAAACATAATCCTAACCTTAACCCTAACCCTAACCCTAACACTAAGACAAACAATAACCCAAAATCTAAAACTGAACCTAATCCTAAACCTAACCCTAAACATAATACTAACAGTAACAATAACCCTAACAGATAAACTAATCCTAACACTAACCCTTAGCCTAAACCTAATCCTAACACTAACTCTAACCATAAGCCTAAACCAAATCCTAACACTTACCCTAAACCTAATTCTAAAACTAACCTTAACCCTAACACGAAGGCTAATCCTAAACCTAAAACTACCCCTTAAACTAACCTTAACTCTAATCTGATAACTGACCTTAACCCTAAACCTACCCCTAAACCTAACATTAATGCTAACCCTAACACTAACCCTAAACCTAACACTAATCCCAACTTTAATCCTAACCTTAAACCTAATCCTAATTCTAACCCTAACCCTAAACAAAAGCCTAATACTAACACAAACCCTAACACTAACCCTGACACTAAACCTAAACCTAACTCTAATCATAAACCTAAATGTAAACCTAACACTAACCCTAACTGTAACTGTAACACGAACCCTAACCCTAACCCTAACCTAACCCTAATCCTAACACTAATGCTAACACTAATCCTAAAATTAACCTTATCTCTGACTCTCAAACCCTGACCTTAACCCTAACACTAAACTTAATGCTAACCCTAACCCTAACACTAACTTCAACACTAATTTTAACCCTAACCCTAAAAATAACTAACCCAAACTATTACCATATCCCTAATGCTAATCCTAACCCTAAACCTAACCCTAATTCTAATCCTAATCCTAACACAAAACCTAACCCTAACCAAAACACTAACCCTAACAAAAACAAAAACCCTAATTCTAACCCTAAATCTAACACTAACTCTAACCCTAACCCTAACACAAATATTAACCCTAACACTAACAACAAGCCCAAACCTAACCCTAAACCTAACTCTAACTCTAACCCTAACCCTAACCCCAAACCTAACCCTAAACCTAAGACTAATGCTAACCCTAACCCTAAGACTAATGCTAAAACTAACCCTAACCTGAAACCTAACACTAATTCTCAAACTAAGCCTAACACGAACCCTAACCTCAACTCTAAACTTAAATTTAACACTAACACTGACACTAAACCTAATGCTAACTCTAAACGTAACCCTAAACTTAGTCCTAACCCTAAACCTAACACAAACTCTAACACTAACCATAACACTGACCTTAACAATAAACGTAACCCTAATGCTAACATCAACACTAACACTAACCCTAACCCTAACACTAACACTAACCCTAACCTTATCCCTAAGAATAACCCTAACCCTAATCCTAATCCTAACCCTTACACTAACTTTAACCCTAACCATAAAATTAACCTTAATTCTAACCCTGACACTAACACTAAACATAACTGGAATTCTAACCCTAATACTAACCCTAACCCTAAATGTCGCGACTTCTTGCCCGCAAGGAAGACGCAACACTCAGGAATCTTCTTTCAGTAGTTTATTTCAGGCCCTTGATAGTTCTTCTTCTCTCCCTCGGATGCCCCTCCCAGCCTTAATAAAGCATCTCAAGCCCCAATGCAAAGCAGCCACGTGGAGCTTTCTCATAGGGTGATGAAAAGTCATGCGCCAACTCTCCCAAATAAGGAGTGGTTTGTCACAGACCACAGCGGAGCCAGCGCCATCTTGTAATGGCGACCATAATTTGCATAAAC
>NW_026001087.1:0-2426 GCF_001458135.2 Marmota marmota marmota | reverse complement strand
CGGTGCTGAGAATCCAAGTCAGTGCCTTACGCATGCCAGGCAAGTGTGCCACTGCTGAATCACAGCCCTAACCTCTACTCTGGGTTTTTGATTGCATTGTTCCTTCTGCCTGGGAGAGTCTCCTGACCTCATCTATCTCTGCTTGCTAAAGTCCCACCCACACATCACAGATTCCACTTTCAATTTCCTTTTCTTGAATCCTAATATGTTTTCCTTTCCAACTTAATGAATATCTTTTAAAAATTCCTCCTAAAATACTTTAAAAGCATAGTTTAAAAAATTATCTTCTAGGGCTGGGGCTGGGGCTCAGTGGCAGAGTGCCTTCCTCGCACATGTGAGACACTGGGTTCGATCCTCAGCACCACATAAAAAAATTAATAAGCAAAATAAAGATATTGCATTCATCTATAACTAAAAAATATTTTAAAAATTATTTTCTCTATGTCTAAGAGAAATATAAATGCACTGTAAAAGTAAGAAAATACAGAAGTCAGAGAAAATATAAAAGTCCCATTTTTAATCTATTCATGATACATATTATATTTCCTTACAGTGTTTTTTAATTACAAGTATTTCTTATGTCACTAAGTCTTTTTCTTCAACATGATTTTTAATGGCTACACATAAACTAATTTAACAGTCATAACATTGCCATTTTGTTTACATGAATGTACACAATGTTGGGAGAGAATATATGGGTGATATCCAGTGTATGGTGCCAAATTTCCTTAAAGAGCACAATACAAAATTTATAAACAAGAAACTTGGGCTCAAGCCAAATCTCAGCTCAAAGTGGTGGCAAAAACCTGTAATTTTAACTATTTAGAAGGTTGATGCAGGAGGGTCAACCGTTTGAGGCCATCCTCAGCAGCTTAGGGAGCCCTTGTTTCAAAGTGAAAAATTAAAAGGGTAGTGGCAAAGTGTTCCTGGATTCATTTCCCAGTACTGGAAAAAAGAAAAAAAAAATGGGACCAGAGATAATTACAAGAAATACAGGGGCTGGGGTTGTGGTTCAGTGGTGGAGCACTTGCTTAGCAAGTGTGAGGCACTGGGTGTGATTCTCAGCACCACATATAAATAAATAAAGGTCCATTGACAACAACTAACTAACTAACTAACTAAATAAATAAATAAATAAAGAAATACAAGTTTACCAGGAATCTCTGGAGATACTGGCAAGTATGTGGAGTTTCCCATGATAAGTGGTATAGGGATTTGAATCAATTGTTCTTAAGTTTTAAAGGACAGCAAATACACACACACAAAAAAATCTCTTTTTTATTCTTACTAAGCCTTGTTTTGTTTTTGTTTTTTTTTTTTTTTGCGGGGGTGGGGTACCAGAGATTGAACTCAGGGGCACTGAGCCACATCCCCAGCCCTATTATTTGTATTTTATTTAGAGACAGGGTCTCACTGAGTTGCTTTGTGTCTCGCTTTTGCCAAAGCTGGTTTAGGATTTGCGATCCTCCTGCCTCAGCCTCCTGAGCCACTGGGATTACAGGAGTGCATCACAGCGCCCGTCCATAAGCCTACTTTTATTATCTCTCCCTGCCAAACTTCTGGAAAGACTCCTCACCCTTTACTGCCTTCATTACCAACATTCTTCTTACTCCTTACCCAAGGCTCAACTGGGCTCAGGGCCTGGTGCACAGCAGGCCCGGTTGAGTGTCATTTCCAGTCTCTTGCGGTGTCCTGTCTTTCCGGGTTCTTCAAAAGGAATTTCTCCGTGGTTAGTTGGTTCTCACCGCGTCTCCAGAGCCTCGTACGTGCATTCCCACACCCTAACTTTCTTGCTGCTTTAATGGTGCAGACCCATTTCCAGGTATGTCGGGTTCTTGGAAGGTCCTGCCCGCCTCTCCGAGTTTTCACTTGGGCAATCATAGCTTCCCTGGTAAAACCCTTGAGAGCCTCCCAGTCTACAGTGAGAGGCACCCGATGCCAGTGCCCCAGCTCGGCTGACCGCGCGTTCCTCGGTCACCCCAGAGACAACGTTGTCAGAGCGCCCAGCGCCTCCAAGCCTACGTGCATGTCTTTATATCCAGCAATGGCCAGATGTTTAGTGAGCACCTGAGTGCCAGGCCCACGCCACCCCTGCTTCCTTTCACTTAACAGCTTTTACTAGGCCCCAGTACACGTCAGATCTA
The DNA here is from genome assembly GCF_001458135.2 of Marmota marmota marmota. Lineage (NCBI taxonomy): Eukaryota > Metazoa > Chordata > Mammalia > Rodentia > Sciuridae > Marmota > Marmota marmota. The sequence continues at coordinate 282 of NW_026001087.1, read as the reverse complement.
AATGAAGAGGACGCCGTCCGGGAGGACGCCGTCACGGCTCCTGAGGCGCTCGCGGTCCTCCAAGGCTAAACAGTCGCGTGGGCAGGTTTGGTCCCTCTAGTGGGCGGCTATCACCCCACTGAAGGCCCCTGCCCCAGGCACGCCAGAGGACTGGAGGCTTTGGTTGCAGGGAGCGGCCGCAGGCCCTGACCCGGGAGTCCAGCGGGCCCGGCGGGAGGGATCCGGTGGGGGCCGCGGGGTCGTTTGTAGCCTTGCGCGGCGCCGGCCCCGCCCGCCGCCGCC
>NW_026001086.1:0-2427 GCF_001458135.2 Marmota marmota marmota | reverse complement strand
AGCAGAACACAACAGACACTAGTATGGCAATATGTAAATCAATGGATGTGTAACTGGTGTAATTCTGCAATCTGTATATGGGGTAAAAATGGGAGTTCATAACCCACTTGAATCAATGTGTGAAATATGATATATCAAGAAATTTGTAATGTTTTGAACAACCAACAATAAAAAATTAAAAAAATTAAAAAAAAAAAAAAACAAAGTCAATGTCCTTGATGATGCTTTATAGAAATTAGTGAAATACAAACAGGCAGCATACTTTGTGAGTGGGTTTTTTTGATGTTGCTACATTCTATGGGAAATATTTTTATTTTTTAGAGACCACAAAGGATTATTGAAAGTACAAACTTTCTAATGCTATGGCATATAGTTAATCTTATGAGAAATATCATTGTCAATATAGCTAGTTTTGAAGCTAATGATAAAACACATATGTCCCTTCTTTGCATAATCAATTAGAAAATGAAGAATTACTGCTCTTGAAAAAACATTTTAGATGCGAATATAATTGAAAATATCGGCATGAAATATTCTCCTGACAATGAATTGTAAGACAAAAGAAAGCCATAATAGGGGCTGCAGTTGTGGCTTAATGGTAAAGGACTTGCCTAGCATGCACGAAGTACTGGTTTTGATCATGACCACAACATAAATATAAATAAATACAATAAAGGCATATAAAATGCTATCACCTGTTTTTTTTAAAGTAAGCCATCATAAACATATATGGCACATTATAATGTATGTTCACATGAAATACACTATAATAACAACAGAAGAAAGCTTAATTCCCTTTGAAAGGAAAAAAAACTGGTAGTCTAGCTTAGGAAATAATCAACTAATTGAAAAAATATCATAGTGACATAAAAATCTTTCTGAACAGACATAGATTAAAGGAAAAGTATGGAAGCTATAGGAAAGGATAGAAGGTCTTATGGTTACTTCCTCAGGTGATTAAATGAAATGTACACTTTGTTCCTGCTTAGGGAGGGGGCATTATCTGGTGTAATGAGCCTGCAAGGCTCCATTGTTCCTGGAAGATGTGGGGCAATGAATGGAGACTTTTAAAAGTGCCACTCCAGGGGCCTGAAACAGAATGTTGCAAATGTCCCTGCAAATCTTGCCTCAGTCTTGACAGGGAGGAAGTAGGTTTAGGTAAATTTAGGGCTAATAAACCTTGCATTATCAGTTTGTAGATCAACACTATTTACAGCATCAGCATGCCTGCATGCAGAGATGGGCAAATTACAAGGAACTAAAGGGAATAAAGAGACAGATACAAAGGCAGAGATGCCAAGCTACACCCTGCTTTTAGTTCCAAACCAGGCATCTTCAGGCCTAAGTGAAAAGCCACCACTTTTAGCAAAGGCAGCCTCTCCCAGTTTGACAATCTCTTGCAATCATTTAAGTGATTTTTCATTAATCTGTGCTCAATCAGATGTCTTTGAGGGCTTGGGGTGTAGCTCAGAGGTAGAGCACTTGCCTACCACACATGAGGCCCTGTTTTGAAATTGAAAAACCAAAAGATGCCTTTGAATGTACCCAACTGTGTGGGGTATTGTTTTAAGAGCTTACATAGTTATACATATGCACAAATCCCTTGACCTCTTCCAAATTTGGATAAGATTGCTTTAAAAAAATTTCACAAAATGTATTTTAAAAATAGAAATGGAATGGTGTTGTTTTCATGCCAACTGTTGATATTTTATTTTGCCTTAAATCATTTGGGATGAAATTTCAAGACTCAAATCATTAGAATATGTAAGAGAATAGTCAGTAGCTGATTTTATAAATCAAATACATTGAATAGCAATGAATGTTCTCCTGTTAAGGTGACAAATTGCTTTTTCTGTTTCTTTTTTCAAATTTAGAAAGCATGTTCACATGCTTTACTAAAATTTTACATTCATCAGGAAGTCACTTCTGTCATTTCTTGCCAACAAGGAATGAGCCTTCTAATAAGCATGGTGTTTTACATATTGCCATGATATTTTTCATGAGAGTCTTATTAACTACTTCCCCTCAGTGGAAAATGTAATTGCAAAAAATACCAGAGTGCTTTTGATTTCAGTGATTTGAATTTCTTCTTTTCAGATTATATGGGTTATATATAGTATTTAGTGAATGTTACTCTGTGTGGGAAATGTCCTGACTGCATCTTACAATGTCAGTGCTGCCATGTCGTTACAAGGTAGTTTTAAAACAGAGTTGAGACTATCTCATGTTTGTTCAATTTGCAAAAAGTATGATTTTTACTGTATTTTAAAGATTATTATATTTGAAATAATAGAAGCAGAAATTCGATGTATTAAGTTTGTGAGCTGAACAAAGTGCTCTACCTCTGAGCTACACCCCAAGCCCTCAAAGACATCTGATTGAGCACAGATTAATGAAAAATCACTTAAATGATTGCAAGAGATTGTC
>NW_026001085.1:0-2427 GCF_001458135.2 Marmota marmota marmota | reverse complement strand
AAAAAAAAAAAAAAAAAAAAAAAAGACACTAAAACACTCTGGTTAAGAATGAAAAGAAAAAAAGAGCTATAACTTCATTCTGTAGTTTGGTCTAAATATCTTTTGATTATATTTTTGGATTCTATTGAATGGTAAATTAGCTGACATATGGGCACAACCTGTACCTGATTTTTAAATACGTGCCTCTAAAAATCTAAGCTCAAGGCAAAAGGTGAAATGAAACAGGAAAGCTGTATCCATTTGCTATGATAAGTGGTTCAGGATTGTTTTATATCAAATGTTTCATTATAAAACATGATAGAGGCTAGAGCTATTGTCAGCTTTGCTAGGACACTATTATGCATTTTTACAAATAATAAAAGCTATTGAAAGTACTTTAAAAAGCTCTCAGGAAACCTGTTCTCATTCTAACTGCACAATAACCTGAAATTTAGGTCAAAATATTTATCACAGAAGCCGAGCATGGTGGCCTACGCCTGTAATTCTAGCTATTCAGGAGGCTGAGGCAGGAGGATTGCAATTGAAGGCCAGCCTGGACAATTTAATGTAATCCTGTCTCACAATAAAAATGTAAAAGGGCTAGTGATGTAGCTCAGTGCTGTGGGCCTTAGGTTTAATCCCCAGTACTGCAAATATATATTGCATATCTGTGTCTTCACTTTCCTCTCAATTTTTTTTTTGGTGATGCTTGGGATCTAACTCAGGGCCTTGTACATAGACAATAGGCAAGCACTCTACCATTGATCCATATTCCCAGCTCTTTTTATTTTTTATTTAAATGAAAAAATACATGGTCTCACTAAATTGCTGAGGCTAGACTCAAACTTGGGATGTGGGTATATATACCTGCATATATATTTATGCAATTGAACACATATAACAGGAAATTATCATAGAACTAAAAAGTCTTAAAGGGAAGCTACAAGGGCAACCATTGTTCTTGAAGAACAGTATGTACCATATAGGAAATAAGATATAAAGTATAATTGAACCAGGCATGGTGGAGCACATCTGTAATGCCAGTGGCCCAGGAGGCTAAAGCAGGAGGATCATGAGTTCAAAGCAGCCTCAGCAACTAAGTGAGGCCCTAAGCAACTTGGTGAGAACGTGTCTCAAAATAAAATATAAAAAGGACTGGGGATGTGGCTCAGTGGTTAAGTCCCCACCCCTGGGTTCAATCCCAGGTACCAAAAAGAAAAAAGAAAAAACATATAATTTCTGAGCCAGTACTATTGAAACAGGATGAAATTACTAAAATCTTAGTTTATGTGCAATGTCTCTGTTTATGGTACAAGTCTAAATATTTTCTTTAAAATATTGCCCTCAGAAATGTCAGTTGCAATTATTGTATATTTCACACTGTACATAAGAGATATTGCTTTACAAATAATTCAAAATGTATTTTTTCATTTAAATTTTAGTGCTTTTTCATCAAATATACATTCTTAATTTGAAAATGAAATCATACTACCAGCAATAGACCATTATGTTGATACTCTAAAGAAACAATCGCCACTTCCAAAAATCACTTTAAATTTCTAAAATAAAGTATGGCACACAATTTAGCTTCTTTATTAGTCATTTTAATTCCACAGAGAAGTTTTTTAAAAATATCCTTTTTTGTATGTGCTTCTAGGTATCAAACTCAACCTGGTACATGCTAGGCAAGTGCTCTACCACTGAGCTATATCCCCTGCTCTAAAGATCCTTTATATTAATCAGTTAGAACATGGGAAAATATGTAGTTGTTTGTATCTGAAAAGTGTTCCAAACTCTAGGTCTAGAGATAATAAAAAATTCTTGTACATGGAATGGAGATATAGCTCAGTGGTAGATATTGCCTAATACCATGCTTGAGGCCCTGGATTCCACCCCCAGCATTGCAAAAAAGAAAAAAAGGAAAAAAACCCCACTGCTATAGAATTTTGTAATATGTATACATATTGGATTAAAGAAAATTTATAGTCATGTTGGTGTGTTATGAAGTTAATACTTACATGATTTTTCTGCATATTTCAAATGATATGTGTACCATTGTACTTAAAATGAATGAATTATCCGAGTACCTAGATTTGAATGTGTGTTTTGGTTTGTAAACTATATAATTTCTTGTATATTTCCAGAAATTAATTTTATAAGGTTTTATGTATCTGCTTCTAAATATAGTATATAGTCAGGTGCAGTGGTGCACGTCTGTAATCCCAGCAGCTCAAGAGTTTGAGGCAGGAGAATCACAAGTTCAAGACCAGCCTTAAGCTGGAAGCACTGGCATACACCTATAAATCCCAGCAGCTTGGGAGGCTGAGACAGGAGGATGGTGAGTTCAAAGCCAGCCTCAGCAATGGCGAGGCACTAAGCAACTCAGTGAGACCCTGTCTCTAAATAAAATACAAAATAGGGCTGGGGATGTGGCTCAGCGGTCGAGTG
>NW_026001084.1:0-2427 GCF_001458135.2 Marmota marmota marmota | reverse complement strand
TTTTTTTTTTTTTTTTTTTTAGAGAGAGAGAGAGAGAATTTTTTAAATTTATTTTTTAGTTTTCGGCAGACACAACATCTTTATTTGTATGTGGTGCTGAGGATTGAACCCGGGCCGCACGCATGCCAAGCGAGCGCACTACCACTTGAGCCACATCCCCAGCCCCACTCACTGACTTTTTAAACTCCTTTATAGTGAAACATGACAAGCTATAAGGTCTATAAGACATTGATGAATTATCACAAAGCTAATGCTAGTGTAACTTGACCCAAGTGAAGACATAAACATTGGAAAATCCCAGAAATCTTTGGTGAATGAAAGGCTGGGGGTGATGGGTGAGGTTTAGGTAGTAACAGTGCATTTTCTATGGAGAATTTAAAGTCAATAAAATAATTGACTAAACGTTGATTTGCCTTTTATTATCACCGTATGTAGGCCATTTAAAAAATGTCAGTGTGTATGGTGCCTACAATACTCTGGCTTTTCTGTTCACTTTCCTCTTGAAAAATAGAAGCTCTTTATTTTAACATAGTTCAGTTTATCTACCTTTTCCTTTATGGTTGGTGCTTGCTGTAACCACAAAACTATTCTGTAGGGGCTGGAGTTGTGGCTCAGCAGTAGAGTGCTCCTCTAGCATGTGCGAGGCCCTGGGTTCATTCCGCAGCACCACATAAAAATAAATAAACAAAGATATTGTGTCCAACTGCAACTGAAAAAAAAGAAAAAGAAAAAACTATTCTTCTGTATTATCTTTTAGGAACTTAATTTTTTCTGACTTTTCCATTTAGCTCTATAATTCACCTGAAATTAATATTTACATGTGTGAGTTGGAAGTCATTTACTTTTGTTTTCTCATATGGTTATCCAAATGACAATATTATTTATTGAAAAGATGTGATCTGTAATGCCTGCTTTATTGTACAACGAGAATCCATTTCATGTATGATCTGTTTCTGGGATTTCTATTCTTCCTCTTCATCTGCTTATCTAATGTACTGTCCTTGTCACTGAGTTTTTAAATATATCCTGATAATCTAGATACTGTTCTTTGTTGAGGTTGTCTTTCTTGCCTTGACCATTTGCCTTTCTGTATACATTTTAAAATCAGCCTGTAAATTTCCACTAAAAAAACTCATTAGGATTGATTGGGATCCTATTGAGTCTTTAGATGAGCTTGGATGTAATTGACATCTTTATAGTGTTAACTGTTAACATGGAATATCCCTTTACTTTTTAGGAGGACTCATATATTTTTTAAAAAATATTTTTTCAGTTATAGGTAGATACAATATCTCTTTATTTATTTTTATGTGGTGTTAAGGATCGAACCCAAGGCCTCCATACCTGCAAGGCAAGTGCTTTACCACCAAGCTCCAGCTCCAGCCCCGGGCTCATATAATTTTAAAACTACTTTAAAAAATAAATAGCTTTCTATATAGAGGTTTCTTTCTGAATGAAAAATTAAAACTGCATCCCATTTTCATTTTTGAATTATCTTTGAATTTAAACCCAAATCTCCAGGGACCTCAAAAGTGATGAGGCCCAGTGAAAGCTAATAGGATCTTTTGAGGTAAGGTCATAAATGTTCTTAAAAGCTGTATAAACAGATCTTATGAAATCTTTATTTTTAATGTTTAATATTTAAATATAATTTTGATGGTGAGCACTTTTAAGGTGTATCTCAAAACACATTGATGAAAGCTTGTTCGTAGTTTAAAAATTTCTCCAGGTAATGGAAGCCATGGGCATCTCTGATGTACTCATCTTTCTTAGTCATTATTCTTAACAGGCTCCCACAGGAGGTAGCCCAGGGAGCTCTTCACATCTGTAGAAGACATCAGCTTGCTTAGGTGATGCTGTGTGGTGCCAGTAGAGATAGACTACAGGAAGAACTCTGGAAACTGCGTGGGGAAAGAAGTGTCATATGAATGTTAGTGTGGGCAAGCGTCAGATAGTGTTGTACAGAGGAAAATTCCAAGTCAACTAGCAATTTGGCGAGTTGCAGCTAAGAAATGAGAGAGTATTGTCATAGATTGTCCTCTAACAATGTCATGCATACTCCTGTGAGCTCAAATGTTGAGAGCCACAGCCGAAGGGGCCCCAGCAAACTTTCAGACTGCCAGCTGATGATTGGCTCACAGCGGCCCCAGCAACTTCTAGCTGATTGGCTCCTCTGCGGTGATGCTCATTGGGGGGACTTTTTTTGGCTCCGCCCACACGACCCAGCCAATCGGCCTCAAGAGCAGGAGGAGTGGGGGAGGTTGAGAGGCTTGTGGGAAGCCTGTGGTGGCAGTTGGGCTCTGAAGGTTTTTCCTGAGGAGCTGTTTTGTTTGGCGTGTGTGGTTCTAAAAATAAAGTTAGTTTCTTTTGACAAGTGGCTCCTGAATTGTGCCCAGCCCCAGCAAACTTTCAGACTGCCAGCTGATG
>NW_026001083.1:0-2427 GCF_001458135.2 Marmota marmota marmota | reverse complement strand
CATAGCTTTTAATATTCTCTCCTTGTTCTGTATGTTGGATATCTTCATAATTATGTGTCTTGGAGTTGTTCTATTATGGTGTTGTATGTTTGGGGTCCTGTAGGCTTCCAGGATTTGGCAATCCATTCCACCTTTCATATCTGGGAAGTTTTCTAGGATTATTTCACTCAATAGATTGTTCATTCCTTTGGTTTGAACCTCTATACCTTCTTCTATCCCGATGACTCTCAAGTTTGGTTTTTTTATAACATCCCATATCTCTTGGGTAGATTGCTGGTGGTTTCTTAGCATCCTTTCTGTGTTGACTATATTCTTTTCAAGTTGATACACTTTGTCTTCATTATCTGATGTTCTGACTTCTATTTGATCTAGTCTATTTGTAATATTCTCGTTTGAGTTTTTAATTTGGTTTATGGTTTCCTGCATTTCTAGGATTACTGTTTGATTTTTTTTTTTTAATCTTTATCTCCTGGTATAGCTCATTCTTTGCCATTTGAATTTGCCTATTAATTCGTTTTCAAAGTATACTTTCATTGTTTGGACTTGCTGTCTAATGTCTTCTCTAAGATTCCGTTCCATCTGAGTTAGGTATGCCTTGAGTTCTTTCTCTGTCCATTTTTCTGAAGGTTCTCTAGGTTCTCCTGTGAATTTAAGTTGTCCTGCATTGTTTGTAATCCTTTTTTCCCTTGTTTTTTCATGGTGCTCACGTTGCTTTCCAACTCTGTTTGACTGCTGTGTTTCTGTTTTCTTCTTTAAATTTGTTTTGGTTTTTATAATTCCAATATATCTCCTTTTTGTTGGGAGACAATGTTTAGAGATGTTGGATTTAATTGTGAATTAAGGTAAATTCATTAGTTTCATTAGAGGCCTACAGAATTTGATGGCATGTATAGAATTAAGTTTTGAACTTAGGATTTTATGTTGAGGTCGGGTGCTCTGATGGTATGGAGGTTAGTATATGTTAGCTTCTTTGGGGGGTTGCTCCTATGCAGGTGGATATTAACAAGAGAAAAGACAGTAGTACTTGGGGGTAGTTAAGGGCTTAGGTGGACTATGGACTGATTCGTAATATTCATCTATTTGCATTTAGTAAGTTGTACATAATCTGAGTGGTCATGCTTAAGAGGAAAGATGGGGAAAAGGTAAGGAAGCAAACCAAGAAAGAGAGAGGGAGAGAGGAAAGAAAGAGAAAAGTATAGAAAAGAAAAGGAAATGACAATAAAAAATAATAATAATAAAATGCAGTAAAATAAAAATTACATTAAAAAATAATAGTATAATTGTAGAAAAGAAAAAAAATAAAATTAAAAAATTAAAAAAAAAATTAAAAGAAAAAAGGGACACTGTTAGGCTTATTTTCTTCGCTTCCAGTAGGTGGTGCTGTGCCTTCCGGGCCAAGATTTTGCCCTCTGGCTGTAGGAAACAACCCGTGTGAGGCCACTCCCTCCTCCCCCCACTGGTGTCTCTCAAAACCTGTTAGCTTAGGTTTATTCCTGGTTTCTAGTCCCCTGGCTTCTCCTGTCAGCCAGGCCTTTCCCAGTGTGATACCTCTCGGCTGTTCAAATTACACTCTGTGCCTGCAGTTTCCTGGACGTGGAGTGCGGCTTTTGGAAACTGGCACCTTATTGTTTTGATTCCCTCCGCTAGCCCCTCCTCCTAGAGCTGGCGAAACAGGTTTCGTTCTCGCCACTGGTGGGAGGGAGGAGTTGGGGGTGAGGTGCCTTTACCTTTCCCCCACGCCTCTACTCACGCTCACTCTGTTAATCACGCCCCTGGAAAGCCGGGGAGAGATTTTATGTGATTTCCCCCGCTGTATGGGAGATGGACTAAATGTCACAGACCTGTTCTATCGCTGAATGACCTGCGATCAGTCGAAAACTGGCGATGGTGACGTCAGCTCTCCAAGGTGGTGGCTGCTGGCTTCCTCGGTGGTCTGACCGGTGTGGAGGACAGAACTGGACTGCTTCCTTCCCCCGTCTCAAACCCAGAATTCAGCACTGAGCACAGTGAGGGCACAGCTGGCAGGAGCCCGCAGAATCAGTAGCGCCATTTCTATGCATTGCTAGCTCGCCGTTTCTATGGACACCATTTCCCAGTGCGCACTGCAGTCTCTAGCAGCGGGGCGAGCCGCTGAATAAGCAGCTTGAATCTCAGGGCGGACAAATCTCTCATGGTTGAGCCCCAGTAACTGATCCTCGGGCGATGGAAATCCTTCCTCTAGGTTTCGGTGCACCCCAATTTTGCTGGAAATTCCTAACAAGATAGCTTTTGGCCTTTCTAACTTGTTATTCACCCGCGCAGTGACGCGGTACACCGGGGTGATGCATTCCATTCGCCGCCATCTTCCTGTCAACTCTCTATTCAAATTCTTGATTGTTTCCTTTGTTGTGAAGCAGCTTTTCAGTTTGATACCATATTGTTTATTGA
>NW_026001082.1:0-2427 GCF_001458135.2 Marmota marmota marmota | reverse complement strand
GAACTCAGGGGCACTCAACTACTGAGCCATATCCCCAGCCCTTTTTTGTATTTGATTTAGAGACAGGGTCTCACTGAGTTGCTTAGCACCTCGCCGTTGCTGAGGTTGGCTTTGAACTTGCGATCCTCCTGTCTCAGTCTCCCAAGCCTCTGCGATTATAGGCATGTGCCACCACGCCTGGCTTATTATGCCTATTTGATGAATGGGAAATTGAGTTCAGAGAGGTCAATAACCTGCCCCAGTCACAAAGCTAGGAAGTGGCAGAGCAAAGATTGGAACCCAAGTAAATCATTCCTGTCCCCCGTTTTTTTTTTTTGAGAGAGAGAGAGAGAGAGAGAGAGAGTGAGTGTGTGTGTGTGTGTGTGTGTGTGTGTGTGTTGGTCCTGGGGATCAAACCCAGGGCTACTCTACCATTAGCTACATGCCAGTCCTTTTATTTTTTATTTTGAGACAGGGTTTCACTAAGTTGCTGAGGCTATCCTCAAACTTGTGATTCTCGTGACTCAGCCTCCCAAGTTGCTGGCCACAGCTGTGTGCCACTGTGCCCAGCGAAGATGTCTGTTTCCAGAGCCCTCATTCTCCCCCCGTGGAGGCTCCCTTCTCCCCTTTAGCCAGCTTACTCCATGTCCATGGCATCTGCTTCGACACTCTTGTGCTCCTAGGAGATCCACAGGCTGGCATCGGTGGTCTAGACACACCTGCCCCAGAGGTGGAGAAGAGCAAAGGTCACATTTCTCACAAAGCCTGACGAGGCCTGGGCCCAGCCAGGCTGAGGCCAACACCTTCTTTTACAAATGGAGAAACTGAGGCTCGGTATGAAGGCAAGACTTGCTCAACCCACAGTAAGAATGTGATTTCTGTGCAGTCGGTGCCTTTTCCACTGGTGGGCAGTGAAGCCCAGACACTGCTTGTCCCTTCTGACCTGATCTTGCCCACCCAGGCTGCTCACCAGGCCAGGGCCACAGGCTGTGCCCGGCAGAGTCAGGAGGGGTTGGGCCACGTCGTTGCCCAGGTCCAGGTGGACCCAGCTGCAGTTCAGTTGTGTCCCGTTGGCCTCCAGCGTCTCCCAGCGCAGCTCTTGGGCTAAGCCCAGGAGAGGCTGCGTCCTGCCCCCCTGGCACTGAAGCTGCCCACAAACGGCGTCTCTGAGGGTGGGAGAAAGGCAACCTGGGTCAGGGAGTGGGGCGAAGGCGCCCACAAACCCAGAGGAGGGGCCGGGTTTCCCCACTTACCGAGGGGTGCAGGGTATGTAGCTGCCATTGGCGCTTCGGCCACAGCTCCCATAAACGTTGCCCCGAGTATTGGCTGTTTGGAGGCAAAGTGGCGCGGCGGGCTGGGCCCCAGGTCCCCAGAGTGACTGGCACTGCTGGGCATAGGAGGCACAGCGCCCGTGGACACACACAGCCTCCCCACCAGCACAGGGCTCGCCATCCCCCAGGCTGATGTCAGGGGGGCACTGAGAGCTGTCTCCTGGGCAGAACTCGGGCAAGTCACAGTCTCCTCTGCTAGGACGGCACTGCCAGCTGGCGGGGCGCAGCTGTGGAGGGCGGGTGAGCATCAGTGCAACTGGACAAATCCAGCCAGGCCTGGGGATCAGAAGGACCCTTTTACCTGCCCCCTGCAGGTGAGCTCTGGGTAGCCAGTCTATACCTGGCAGTTCTTTTATTTTTTAGTACTGGAGATTTAACCCAGAGTGCTTTACCACCGAGCCACATCCCCAGCCCTTTTTATGTCTTATTTGGAGTCGGGGCCTAAGTTGCAGAGGCTGACTTTGAACTCGTGATCCTCCTGCCTGAGCCTCCCAAGTGGCTGGGATTGTAGGCATGTGCCACTGTGTCCAGGTTACCTGGCAGTTCTGACAACAGAGTCCGTCAGATGCACACTGTGCCCCTGACCTCAGCTGGCAGGTGAAGTAATCACAACAGGGATCTGTGCAGTCCTGGGTGAGGGTACAGAGGGGACCAAGCATCACAGCAGGCTGAGCCTGAGAGCCTACCCCCAACATCTCCCAGTCAGCACACCCAGCAGCCTGCCCAAACCACAAGCAGGAGAGCTACAAGCCCGCGACCCATGGCCTGTCCCTGCAGACAGGGAAGCCCCTTCAGAACCACAGAGGAACTCAGAAGGCGGGGAGAGGGCTAAGGAGCCAGGGCGAGGGCGCAGAAGTGAGTGGGCAAGGCTTTGGGTGAGGGGCTCACATCCGGGAAGCCGCAGTCACACTGCTCGCCAGGGTCCACAAACATATTTCCGCAGAAGGGGGCCATAGGGGGCAGGCTGGGCAGCCGTTCAAAGAGGCAGCTGCCCATCCCCTGCAGGAGGGCTTTCTCCAGGGCCTGCCGGCTGCAGTTGCTGAAGTTCAGGCCTGGCAGGAAGCTGGGGCGGGCAAGGAAGGTTGGGGCGGAGGACCCTCCCGGCCTCCCCCTCCCC
>NW_026001081.1:0-2427 GCF_001458135.2 Marmota marmota marmota | reverse complement strand
AAAAAAAAAAAAAAAAGAAGAAGCACCCCTCCCTATTAAAGGAAAAAAAAAAACAAAACATGCTGGGTACAATGGCACACACCTGTAATATAGGCAGTTTGGGAGTCTGAGGCAGAAGGATCACAATTTCAAGGCCAACCTCAGTAACTTACTGAAACACTGACTCAGAAAGGGCTGGGGATTGGGCTGGTTGTAGCTAAGTGTAAGAGCACTTGCCTAGCATGTGGAGGCACTGGGTTTGATTATCAGCACCGCATATAAATAAATAAAATAATGGTCCATCGACAACTAAAAAAAAAAAGGCTTGGGATATAACTCTAGTGGTAGACTTCTCCCAGGTTCACTCTCCAGTACCAAAAAAAAAAAAAGGAAGGTCACAAATTTTAACCTAGATATGGAGAAGCTGTCACCCTCAGACATTATTGATAAAAATGCAAAGTAGTAAGCTTCTGTGAAAAAGTTTGGTAGTTTCTGAAAAAAGGTTAACAGAATAATTATATAACACAGCAATTTGTGTGTGTGTGTGTGTGTGTGAGTATGAATTGAAAACAGGAACTCAAATGCTTGTACGAAATATTCATTGTAGCACTTCTCACAATAGCCAAAAGGTAGAAACAATCCAAATGTCCATTAACAGATGAATGGACACACAAATTGTGGTATTATATACAATGAAAAGTTATTCAGTCATAAAAAAGAATGAAGTGCTGATTTAGGCTACAATGTAGATAAACCTTAAAAACAGTATGCTGGGTGAAAAAAAAGAAAGGCCTCTTATGGTATGATTCCATTTATATGAATTATCCAAAATAGGTCAATCCATAGAAACAAAAAGATTGGTGGTTGAGAAACAGGGAGTAATTGCTTAATGAATATAGTGTTTTATTTCAGGGTAATGGAATGTTTTAAACTAGATAAAGGTAATGGATAATACTGTGAATGAACTGAATATCACTGAATTGTTTATTCTTTTGTGGGAGGGAGTCTTTTTTCCGTTGTTGATAGACCTTGATTTTATTTATTTATATGCGGTGTTGAGAATTGAACCCAGTGCCTCCCACATGCCAGGCAAGTGTGCTACCACTGAGCCCCAGCCCCAGCCCCTGAACTGTTCACTTTTAAGGAGTTTTTTTGGGGTTTTTTTTGTAGTTGTAGATAGACAGCATGCCTTATTTTTGTGTGTGTGTGTGTATTCTTTTATGTGGTGCTGAGGGTTGAACCCAGTGCCTCCCATGTGCAAGGCAAGCGCTTTGCCACTGAGCCACAACTCCAGCCCTTAAGGAGTTAATTTTGTTATATAAATTTTGCCCCAATTCAATTTTTTTTTCTAAATGGGTACAGGTGTAGCTCAGTGGCAGAGTGCTTCTTGACTAGAATTAGAGTGAGGCCCTGGGTTTGATCCCCAGCACTGGAAAAGAAAAGAAAAAAAAAAAATAGACTGTGGCACTTCCCTCACCCCCACCCCTCTCTCTCCACTCACTTACTCTGGGGGAAGATAGAAGGAAAGCTGCCGGGCTGGGGATGTGGCTCAAGCGGTAGCGCGCTCGCCTGGCATGCGTGCGACCTGGGTTCGATCCTCAGCACCACATACAAACAAAGATGTTGTGTCCGCCGAAAACTAACTAACTAAATAAATAAATATGAAAAAAAAAAAAAAAAAAAGGAAAGCTGCCATACTGTGAGTAGTGCTGTGGAGAAGCCCCTGTGGCAAGTCACTGATATCTGCAGCCACTGGCCAGTGAGGATTCGAGCTCTGCCAACAAGCTCACAGAGTGAGCTCACAGAGTGAGCTTGGAAGTGGATTCTCAAGTTGAACCTTGAGTTGACTGCAGTCAGGCTGACAACTTGATTGCAAACCTGTGAGAGATCTTGAGCCAGACTACTGATTAATCTGCTCCTGAATTTCTGACCCACAAAATCCGTAATATTATATATTTTTTGTTTTTTAAACTGCTTTGTTTTACTATGACTTGGACTTCGGATATAGCAGAGACTAGGTTCTAAGAATGAACATCCTGCAAGGGACTGTCCAGAGAGCAAGCATTCAGAAAGAATTAGAAGCTACATCATCTTTTTTTTTTTTTTAATATTTATTTTTTAGGTGTAGATGGACACAACACAATGCCTTTATTTTTTTTATGTGGTGCTGAGGTTCGAACCCGAGCCCTGCCCATGCTAAGTGATGGCTCTACTGCTGAGCCACAATCCCAGCCCTACATCATCTTTTATGAAGCAAAAGACAGAAGTCCTCAGAAGTAGCTGGGTGTAGTGGCACACAACTGTAATTCCACTGACTCTAGAAGCTGAGGCAGGAGGATTTCAAGTTCGAGGCCAGCCTTCCAATTTAATAGGGTCCTCAGCAACTTAGTGAGACACTATCTTGAAATAAAAAATAAAAAGAGTTGGGGATGTAGCTCAGTGGCAGAG
>NW_026001080.1:0-2427 GCF_001458135.2 Marmota marmota marmota | reverse complement strand
CCCCTTGTTCCTGGCTGCCATGAGCTGAGCTAATTATCTCCCCATGCCTTTCCATTATGATATTTGTGCCTTGAAGCCAGCCCATCATGGATTGAATCCTCTGAGACATGAGACAAAATAAATATTTCCTCCTCTAAGTTGTTCTCATCACAGTAACAAAAATATGACTAATGCAGTGGTTTATTATGTTTATTGATCTGTGTATGTTGATTGAAACCTGCATCCCTGAAATGAAAGCAAATTGATCATAGTCTATGATCTTTTTATTGTTATTGTTGTCTTTTTTAAGTGCATTTTTAAATCAGCCATGCTATGTATTTTAGTCATTTTCATTTATTGGTACATTATAATTATGTGTAATTGCATGATCTTTTCAGTGTGGTGTTGAATTTGATTCATAAGTATTTTATTGAGGATTTTTGCATCTATGTTCTTCAAGGATATCAGTCTGTACTTTTCTTTTTTGATATCTCCTTATTAAGTTTTGGTAGCATGATAATATTGGCTTCTTAAAATGAATTTGGAAACTTCTTTCTCTTTCTGTTTAATGGAATAGTTTAAGGTGCATTGGAATTAGTTCTTTAAAATTCTGTAAATACTGCTGTGAATCTGTCCGGTTCTGAGATTATTTTTTGTTAGAAAACTTTTTATTACTGCTTCAATCAATGCTCACTATTGATATACTTAGTTTTATTATGTCATCTTGCTTCGATTTTTGTAGACCATATCTATCTAGGAATTTGTTTATTTTTTCTAGATTTTCCATTTTCTTGTAATAGTTTTACAAAATATTTCCTAATGTTCCCCTGAATTTCAGTGATATCTATTTTAATGTCCCCCTTTTGACTCTAATTTTATTTATTTGGGTCTTTTCTCTCTCTCTCTCTCTCTCTCCCTCTCTCTCTCTCTCTTTTAGTTTGTTTGGCTAAAGGTTTTACAATTTTGTGTATCTTTTCAAGGAACTAATTCTTTGTTTCATTGATCCTTTGTATTGTTCTTTTCTACACTCATTAATTTCAGATCTGATGTTCACTGTTTTTTCTTTCTTGTTTTTAAATCGGTTTGTTCTTGTTTCTCTAAAACCTTGCAATGCATCATTAGGATATTTAGTTAAGATCTCTGTTATTCTAATGCAGTCACTTACAGATATAAACTTCCCTACTATAACTGCTTTCACAGTTTCTCATAGGTTCTGGTTGGTTGTGTTTTCATTTTCACTCAATTACAGGAATTTTAATATGCCTCACACCAATTTCTTCAATGACCTATGCTCATTCAGAAGTATTTGTTCAAACTCCATGTGCTTGTATATTTCCTGCAGTCACTCTTGCTTTTGATTAATTATTTCATTGTTATAAGATGAAAGAAATTATTATTTTTTGTATTTGTTTAGATTTATCTTATGATCTAAAATGTGGATCTATTTTTATTTATTTATTTGGTACCAGGGATTGAACCCAGAAGTGCTTAACCACTGAGCTATATCCCCATTCCTTTTTTTTTTGGTACCAGGGATTAAACAAAGGGGCACTTAACCTCAGAGCCCCATTCCCCCCCCCCCTTTTTTGTATTTTATTTAGAGACAGGGTTTCAGTGAGTTGCTTAATGACTTGCTAAGTTACTGAGGCTGGCTTTCAACTTTTGATCCTCCTGCCTCAGTCTCCCAAACTGCTGAGATTATAGGCCTGCACCACTGAACCTGGCTAAAATGTGATCTGTTCTTTAGAAAATGTCATGTGCTGATGAAAACAATGTATTCCACAGCTGTTGGATAAAATAGTCTAGATGTCTGTTATGTCTATTTGATCCATAGTGTAACTTAACTCTGATGGTTCTTTTTTTTGTTATT
Source organism: Marmota marmota marmota (assembly GCF_001458135.2). Lineage (NCBI taxonomy): Eukaryota > Metazoa > Chordata > Mammalia > Rodentia > Sciuridae > Marmota > Marmota marmota. The sequence continues at coordinate 578 of NW_026001080.1, read as the reverse complement.
CTGGATGACCTATATGATAGTGAGAGCACGGTATTAATATCACCTCATATTATTGTATTGAGGACTACTTCTCCCTTTATGTTCTGTAGTGTTTGCTTCATTATGTTGGTTGCTCTGGTGTTCAGTGCATACATATTTACAATTGTTATTATTTTTAATGGATTGTTCTCTTTATCAATATGTAGTGGCCTGGTACAGTGGTGCCTGTCTGTAATCCCAGCAGCTCAGGAGGCTGAGGCAGGATGATCACAAATCCAAAGCCAGCTTCAGCAATTTAGTGAGGCCCTAAGCAACTCAAAAATTATATAACCAATAATAATGGAAAAGAAAGGGAAAAATAAGGAACCAAAAAGTTAAAATTTCACAAATGGAAAAGTAATGATAAAATAAAAAAAATGGGTCAGGGAACAGGAAATATTAAAGGAAAAAAATAAGAAAGGGGAGGGGAAAGAGCAATTAAAATGCAGTTAAAGTATAAAAAGATAGGGCTAGGCATGTGTCTTAGTTGTAGAGTGCTTGCCTAGCATGTATGAGATGCTGGATTTGAGCTGTAGTGTGTGTGTGTGTGTGTGTGTATA
>NW_026001079.1:0-2427 GCF_001458135.2 Marmota marmota marmota | reverse complement strand
CTAGCCATGCCCCACCTGTCTAATCAGACCATTCAAACTAGGATAGACTAATTAGGTTCACAGCTTTCCCAAACCAGTCATATCACCTCAGAATATTCTTCTATTAAGAGGAGCTTTAGGGGAGACATCATTTCCAAATATTAACAGAAAGGAAGAGGGAAAATATGAGAAAGGCAAAGTGTTCAGTATTGACAGGAACCCCCATTCATTTTTCTGGTTCTAGGGAGCAATTTGATATATCTCCTGGGAAATCAGGCTGATTTGATGACTACAACTTGGATAAGACCAAAATTTGCCCAAAGGTATTTGTAAGGCACATGTATTTTCACACAAACATACTCACACCCAGTTGTGCACACTGGAGCACAAGAGGCCCAGATATTGCTTTCTGTCAGGGACTCCAACCAAGCAAGCTTGTTTTGGGGTGATGTTCAATATCTTACCAGTTACAAAGGAAACACTCCTGTGGTGCCTCAGGATGTGATAAGAATTATCTTCAAGGAATACAATTTTGTTCTTTGATTTTAGTGAGATCTTCACATCTCTGTCAGAAGCCGAATGAGTGCCCTAGTCTTTCAAACAGAAACAAACGTGTGTGTGGTTCTGATTTATCTAGTTCCGAAATCACATGGAACTCTCGGATGGGCATTCTCCTACAAAGATGGATGCATCTATGTCTATTGTAACTATGTGTACTGAACTTGAGGATGAGTTGGAGGAGATTTCCCAACAAAAGACTCTTGCAGAACACTCATTCCATGTTAGAAGAAATACGTTAAGAAAATAAAGTGGATTTTCTGTCCTTTCAGCAATTCCCAAAGAATATTATTAAAGTGTCTAAGGAAGAAAAAAAAAATCTAAGAGATAAAAAAAATAGGTTAACGTCAATAATAACAACCTGTACAACTCTGTTGACCCCGTTAATAATTTGGCCATAGACACCGTATCCCAGTTGTGGATTAAGAGGTCCATGGAATATCTTTTGGGAAATGCTGACATAGGAACTTTAAGTTTTTTATGGTAGGGAGAGTGACAGGTCAAGATTTAAAGTTCTGGTGGGTAGATATTGCTGTCATGACCTCTAGTGACTTCTGGGATTATTTATAAGATTTGAAAGGGGAAATATCCTTTAGGTAGTATGTGCTGATTTTACATATGGCACAATTACTTCTGATGCTCTAACTTCAGACAGTGAAACCTGGTAGTTGAGAATACCAAGAGTAAGTTCCCACCACCACCACTTCTAGCCTACTGACTTGACATGACAGTTCCTTGCAGCTAGCCTAGAGATAGTACTCATCACAATGGAAATTATGGAGATAATATAAACAAAGTGCTCAGCCTTTTGCTGGGCAAATAGTAAGTGCTCACTCAATAAGAGGCAATGGCTTTACCTTTTTTCCCCTGATCTTTTTCAGGGATTTATACAGAACTGACTGCACTCTCTCATACAGCCCTCTTCTTGTCGGGGTATGCATTTGTAAGAAGGCCAAGTGGGTATTAACTGTCTTATACATAGACCTCATCAGTGCAATTCACAAACCAAGGCTTGAGTTTTATGGATATAGAATTCAGAATTACTTCTTGCAATGTTACCCACACTCTTCTTTAGCTATAATATGCAGTTAAGTGGCACTTTGAAAAGCTATTAGCACAAAAGTCACTCATATTAAAACTAGTCCTAACATTAAAAAATAAGTTTTCTGTAAAAGTCTATGAATATTGTTCATGCTGTCACTAAACCTGTGAGGGGATGTCTCCTTAAAAACCAAAATAGGTCTCATAAAATAATATCCAAGGACATTTGTAGTATGATGTAATGGATTTGGATATTTACCCTAGGTAGAGTTGAGAACTACCAAGCAAATGTGTTTGCAGATGTACAAGTTATTGGGGAAAGTACAAACAATTGTTTTAAGTTATCTACAAAATCATCTGCTGCTCACACATCTGTAACTAACATTCATAAAGGAAAAATCCCACTGCAGGTTTATAAAAAGATTTTGCACTGAAGTTCATAATGACCTGTGTAGGATTCCTATGGTATACGTTAGGTTAATTATTTATTTTTCAGGCAGAACATGACAATAGCTATTAATGTTTTAGAGTGACTATATATTATTAATCTTGTTATTCCTCTGCTCCAATTCAAAGATATCCAGGCTTATTCAGAATTTAAGTGAAAAGCCTTAAAATGGGAGTCAAGTTCTTTCATCTCATCTCATTTCATCCCCCAACCCATTCACTCTGCTTCAAGCTGCACCCCACCTCCTGGTTCCAGGCAGGCTCCCCCTCCAGGCTTTGCATTATTTTTTTCTTCCATCTCAAGTTCTCTCATTCAAGATATCCATGACATTAGTCCCCAAATTCCTTTAACTCTCTATTCACAGTTACTTGACCAGTTTATGTAAACTCACACATCCACCC
>NW_026001078.1:0-2427 GCF_001458135.2 Marmota marmota marmota | reverse complement strand
CTGCTGGCCTCCTCTGTGGTCTGACCGGTGTGGAGAACCGAGATGGACCGCTTCCTTCCCCCGTCTCGAACCCAGAATTCAGCCCTGAGTACGGCGCTTGCATGGCTGGCAGAAACTGCAGCGCTGTATCCCTGCGTCGCTATCTCCTCGTTTCCCAGCGCTCACTGCAGACTCTAGCCGCGGGGCGATTTGCTGAATAAGCAGTGTTACCCTCCGTGCGACAAACCTCTCGCGTTTGAGTCCCCGTAGCCGATCCTCGTGCGATGGAAATCCTTCCTCCAGGTTCCGGAGCACCCCACTATTGCTGGAAATTCCTAACAAGATATCCTTTAGCCGTCCTGACTTGTCATACTCCCACACAGTGAAGCAGCACACGGGGGCAATGCACTCCCCTCGCCGCCATCTTCCCTCCGGAAAGTTGATCTTAATCAACTTATTTTATTTTCTTGCTCTGTGTTATTATTCCTACTCAATCTATTGTACAAACTCCACTACTGTGTCCTTCCCAGCAGAACCCCCATTTTGATATGGGAAGTCATATCATTATTGGATCACTAATAAAAATCAATTAGATCTTTAAATTTATTGTCTTGAAAATTTCCTTTCTTAATGGATGAAGACAAGAGCACTTTCGTTTATTCTTGAAATTTCAACTATTAAAACCAAAGGTCAAGGACAGCCTTGAGGTTGGAAGATGCAGCTATTTACACTCAAGTTAACCAAGGTTGAAAAATATCCAACTATTCTTGGTGGTACAGCTAGTTGCAGGTTTCAAGAGGTAATAAGGCATCAAAAATGAATAATGAAAATCTTCCAATAGAGGCAAGTACTGCCTCTTAGGACACTGCAGAAGAATTTTTTTAAAAATGCCTACTAGGATCATAAGTTCAAAGCCACCCTTGGAAACAGTGAGGCACTAAGCAACTCAGTGAGACCCTGTCTCTAAATAAAGTTCAATATAGGGCTGGGGATGTGGCTTAGTAGTTGAGTACCCCTGAGTTCAATCCCTAGTAATCCCCCAAAGAAATGCCTGCTAGGTTTAAAAAAAAAAGAGAGAGATATGTGGATGAGTATATTTTCAATGCTGATGAAATTGGTTCATGGCATCAGGTTGTTGACAAAGAACTTTTGTAATAGAGGTGGTGACCAATGCCCCTGGTATTAAGTCCAAGAGTGTGTGATTCTTTGGTAAGAACTGTATATGAAATGAGATTTCCTGAATAAGAAATACCTATAAAAGAAGGTTATATGATATATTTTGATCACTTGAGAGAAATATGTCCAGAAGCTTATATGAACCTATCTCTGTAATGAGTATATGCTAATTAGGTGTTCAAATGAGTTAATAGAACAAACCAACTGAAAGCAATGACAATTGACTGTGTAATGTGTGAATATATAAATAGATATATGACTTTAGGCAGAATTGCTTACTTCTTTAAAATAAGAATGGTACATATTTATGGTGTTCTACACGATGTTTTGACCCAGGTATACATTTAAGAATGTCTATGTCAAGTTATTTAATATATTACTTATATTACACTTACCATTTTTTGGAAGTTGAGAAACTTAAAATCTATTCTCTTATCTAGTTTCAAGTATACTAACGATAGTCTTCATGATGTATGAGAGACTCTTGAGCTTATTCCTTCTATCTCTCCAGTTGCAACCTAAATCAGCATGTGCCCCTTGCCCTATGTCTCTTGTCTCTTATGAGGCAGATTTATTTTTCTCTGTTTTGGCAACTTGAGGTTTTTTAGATTCAACATATGAGAACAAACAATATTTGTCTTTCTGTGCCTGGATTAATTTAATATTGTATTATTTATGGTTAAGCATGGTATCATAAATGACAAAATTTATTTATTTTATAAGTCTGAATTCTATTTCATTGAAAGATATGTCATATTCTCTTTGCTGTCTCCTTCTCATATTAGAGGGATTTCTATTCTCTGTTGGTGATGCTTTGGGCCCGGTTTTGGTCTCAGGCATAAATAAAACTTTTTTTTTCTCTTTCTTCTGTGTGTGTGTGTGTGTGTCCGCTCATTCTGCATTTGATCAGCTTGCTCTACCATGTCACTTGCATTCTAGAGCTCTCCTAAAGGAATAGATGTCCACGGATCATTGGTAAGTCATTATTTCTGTTGGGAGAGGAAGGTTGGATTCTTCTGCTCTGCCATCTCATTGATGCTCATCTCATTTTTCGGCTGTTCTTTTCTTAGTATCTAAGGCTCCCTAGCGACTATTTCCCTAAGGGTTGTATTAGAAAGGAGATCCCTCAGAGACTTTATGTCTTTTACTAAGCCATCTTTAGGGCACTTTCTATTGCAAGGGCCTTTCAGGCAAAGAGCAGTACCCTCATAAAGACTGAGCAAGTTGAGAAAAGCAGAGATAGGATTCTACCCTGGTGCTCAGCCTGGTGGG
>NW_026001077.1:0-2428 GCF_001458135.2 Marmota marmota marmota | reverse complement strand
AGAATTAAATTTTTTGATACCATGAATCGTATGATATCTTTTCTTCCTTTGATGCATTCTGCAAAGTGTCATTGATTTCTACAGTGTTTTGTTTCTAGAATATATCCTATAGTTCAGAGAACAGACTTTGTGTTTGTCTTTGCCTTCTTCATGTCTACCCACTTGCAAGCTCCTGCAAATTCCCACATTTGTACTCAGTCCCCCAAATTACTTTAGCCTGACAATACATCAGGAACAAAATTTACAATACTTAATAGTGTGAGTTTTAGTCCTTTCAGTGAAATTTAAACCTCCTCTTGAACCTCTGGAGGTTTAGTCAGGGTTTTGATTCCTTGCTAGCATTTATTTATCAGCTTTCTTTGATGAAGTTGGATCTTTCCTTGTCCTTCATAGGTGTCTTAATTTCCTGCATCAACAGACATCTGGAATAGCAACAGTATTCAAATATATGCCATGAATTCTTCAATATTTCTTTCCCAAACACTCCAATTTATCTTCATTAAATTTCATCATTTTAGAGAACAAGAAAGGACTAAGTTAAGATTAGTTTTTCCATTCTGTATAACACATTCCAACTTACACTATGATCAGCTCATTAGGAGAAAGCCTTACACTAGAACCACATATTCCTAGTTTGCTGTAATCTTCTTAAATCATTTAGAATATTCATTATGTAAATTTATATATGCTTTTGAAGGTTTGAGAAAAAAACATACATATATTTGATGTGAACCTAAACATCTACTATTGCTGGGATATTTAATAAAAAAAAAATTATATCAATGACCATAGAAATGGCTATCTATGTGATATAAAAATACACGAGTATATTTCATTTACTTCCACCTATTTTAAATCAATAGTGAGAGTACATCACAATTCTAAAAATTACCAAGGCATCTTCAAGGTGGATAGAATACAAAATTGTGTATTTATAGGTATATCATCTATATCTATTTGGATATGGGAATATCTCCCAAAACTCATGTGTTAATGCAGGGATATTCTAACTGGGGGCAAGTAAGGGGTATGACTGGATGTGGGGGTCACTGGGAATGTGCCCTGGAAGAGTTCATCTTCCCTGAATCCCCTTCACTTCCCTCTATCTACTTCCTGGCCATCTTGAGGTGAGCAGCTTTCCTCCACAGAAGCCCTGCTGCCATGATGTTATGCCTCACTTGGGCCCAGAACAATTTAGTCGGCCAACAATGGACTGAAATCTGAAACCATGAGCCAAAATAAACTTTTCTTCCTCTAAGTTGTTCTTGTCAGGTATTTTGGTCTCAGTAACAGAAAACTTAATGATGCCTATCTCGGGTGGTTTTAATAATCATTGACAGTTAACATCTATAACTTTTATAGCATAAATAAATGTTTAGATATTATAAAGCAGTTGAGAGTGTCATAATCATTCTTGATATTGTATAATTGATAATTTGATATTTTAAAATCACAGACCCAACCAATGGTCCAAGTTGTATATGTACACGAGCATCCCTGTATTTTCAGGATAAGATAAATCATATTATAAATCTTCCAGTCACAATCCCCCACATTTGTGTTTCACTTTTTTCACCAGTAATGGAGGTCTCCTACCAACAAGTTCCCTCTGTGATAGCAACAAAAGTTCTCAGCTGTTTACCCTTTGCTGCTTGTACCTTCTGACCAGCTCTGGCACTCCCTCCTCTGGCTCTGTGTGGCATGTACCTGTCATACCACAAGTAATACAGTTTTTAAAATGGCACTGACTTCCCACTTCATGTCATCACTCAGATATACCTATAAATTAAACTCTGGGTACATTTAAAACAAAAAAAATCATTTTGTTTGGTAGTAAAGATGATCATGTAGAATGTGTACAGTCATTCGGCTTTGTGGCTTTATCCATCATACGTTATATTTTATCAATTGGTTGAAAAGATAGATTTCAGGTAAACCTGAGCATCAAAAAGGCAAGGCTTGTATAAAGATATACACAGAGGAAGCACATAAATCTCAGTAGAAATGTTATTGGAATAAAATAAATAATTAAAAGAACATAAACTAACCTATACAACTATGTTCACACTTAAAATCTGGTAAGATGCAAATGTTTGAAGTATAATCATTAAGAAGCAGGGTCCTTTTGTTATTTATTAAATCAGTGATTCTTGCAGGATTAGGAGCTCAAAAGATGTAAGATCCATAAAGTAATATACAGCAGCATTAAAATAGTTTAACCATATTGGTAGCTGATGGGTACTTTGTGTAACATTTCTTAGAACATTTACAGATGTTTAGTTTAAAAGCCTTAAAAGTCAGATAAACAGACTTATTCGAAATTCTAAAGAAATTTTGCCTGAATATTTACTCTTGAAACATTTCTCAATATTAAAATTACCATTTCCATTAAAATTACCTATATGAAACTGAAAAGTGGTCAAGTTAG
>NW_026001076.1:0-2428 GCF_001458135.2 Marmota marmota marmota | reverse complement strand
CTTGAAGACATTGACAAATTTCTAGAGACCCATGACCTACAAAAATTGAATCAGGAGGATATAAACAATTTAAACAGATCAATTTCAAGCAATGAAATAGAAAATGCCATCAAAAGCCTACCAACAAAGAAGCCCAGGAACAGATGGATTTTCAGCTATGTTCTACCAGAAGTTCAAAGAAGAATTAACACCAGTCCTCAAATTATTAATATTATTAATTATTATTCTATGAAGTTAGTATCACCCTAAAACCACAATCAGACAAAGACACATCCAGGAAAGATATTTAAGACCAATATCCTTGAAAAGATCAAATTTAAGATTTACTGGAATAGATGCAAACATTCTTAATAAAATTCTGGCAAATCACATACCAAAACATTTTATAAAGATAGTGCACCATGATCAAGTGGGGTTCATCCCAGAGATGCAAAGTGGGTTCAGCATACAGAAATCAATAAACGTAATACATGACACCAAAAGACTTTAAGACAAGAATCACATTATTTTCTCAATAGATGCCGATAAAGCATTTGAAAAAATACAGCACCATTCATGTTCAAAACATTAGAAAAACTAGGGATACTAGTAATATATCACAATATTTTAAAAGCTATGTTAAACCCAAGGCCAACATATTTTAAATGGAGAAAAATTAAAAGCATTCCCTCTAAAAATTCAACAAGATGGGGATGCCCTCTTCACCACTTCTATTCAACATAGTCCTGGAAACTCTAGCCAGAGCAATTAGAAAAAAGAAATTAAAGGGTTACAAAGAGGAAAAGAAGAACTCAAACTATTTCTATTTGCTGATGATATGACACTATGTTTTTAAGACCCCTCCCCCCAAAAACTCCACCAGAAAACTGCTAGAGCTCATAAATGAATTCATTAAAGTAGCAGGATATAAAATTAACACCCATAAATCAATTGTGTTCCTATGCATGAGTGATTAATCAACTGAAAGAGGAATTAGGAAAACTATACCATTTACAATACCCTCAAGAAATTAAATATTTTGGAATCAGTCTAAGGAAAGGGGTGAAAGGCCTCTATAATTAAAACTGCAGAACACTAAAGAAATAAAGTGAAGAAGATCTTAGAAGATGGAAAGATCTCCCATGTTCTTGGATAGGCAGAATTAATATTGCCCAAATGGCCATAGTACCAAAGTCTTATACAGATTTAATGCAATTCCTATTAAAATGCCAATGATGTTCTTCATAGAAGTAAAAAAAAGCAGTCATGAACTTCTTTTGGAAAAATGAGACCCAGAATAGTCAAAGAAATCCTCAGTGAGAAAAGGGAATCAGGAGGCATCACAATATCAGACCTTAAATTATACTACAGAGCTATAGTAAATAGTAAATGGCATAGTATTAGCCCCCAATCAGGTATGAAGACCAGTGGTCCAAAATAGAGGATACAGAGACAAACCCACATAAATACAGTTATCTTATCCTAGACAAAGGCATCATGAATATACATTGGAGAAAAGATAGCCTCTTCAACAAATGGTGCAAAGAAAACTGGAAATCCATATGTAATAAAATGAAATTAGACTCCTATCTCTCAACCTGCACAAAACTCAACTCAAAATGGATCTAGGCATTAGAGTAGAGACCCTTTGCCTATTAGAAGAAAGTGTAGGCCCAAATCTCCACCATGTCAGCTTAAGAACTGAATTGCTCAACAAGACTCCTAAAGCAGAAGAAATAAAATCAAGAATCAATAAATGGGATTGTATCAAACCAAAAAGCTTATTCACAGCATAGGAAGCAATCAATAATGTGAAGAGACAGCCTACAGAATGTGAGAAAATCTTTGCCACCTGCATCTCAAATAGAGCATTAACCTCCAGGATATACAAAGAACTCAAAAAACTTAACACCAAACAAAACAAAACAAAACAAAACAAAAACAAATAACACAATCAATAAATGGGCAAAGGAACAGAATAGGTACTTACAGAAGAAGGAATATGATAAGTCAACAAATATATAAAAAATGTTCAACATCTCTAGCAATTAGAGAAATGCAAATTAAAACTACACTGAGATTTCATCTAACTCTAGTCAGAATAGCAATTACGAAGAATACAGGTAACAATAAACATTGGCAAGGATGTGGGGGGAAAAGGTACACTCATACATTGCTGGTGGGATTACAAATTGGTGCAACTACTATGGAAAGCAGTATGGACATTCCTCAGAAAACTTGGAATGGAACCAACAATTGACCCAATTATCCCATTTTGGGAATGTACTCATAGGATTTAAAATCAGTATACTTTAGTGACACAGCCACACAAATATTCATAGCAGCTGAATTCACAATTGCTAAGCTATGGAACTCACATTGATGCCCTTCTATAAATAAATGGATAAAGAAAATATTATATGTATATATAATATATATATATATATAT
>NW_026001075.1:0-2429 GCF_001458135.2 Marmota marmota marmota | reverse complement strand
TGGTCGAAGGGACTCCCCCCTAGAGGGGCGAGATCCCTGCAATTGGGGTGTCAGGGGAGCTCCCACCGAATTCGGTTCGAGGGGATTCTCCCCTTGAGGAAGGGGACCCCTGCAACTAGGTTTCATTTGGAGCTCCCACCGCACCCCAGTTCTAGGGGACTCCCCCTTCTAGGGGGTAGACCTCTACAACTGGGGTGACAGCAGAGCTCCCACCACACCCCCAGTCAAGGGGACTCCCCTTTTGAGGGAGTAGACCCCTCCAATAGAGGTGTCGGGGGTGCTACCACAGCACCCCTGATCGATTGGACTCCCCCCTCCAGGGGGGAGATCCCTCCAACTGGGGTGGGGGGGCTCCCACCACACCCCGGTCAAGGGGACTCCCCCCTCGAGGGTGGAGACCACTCCAACTGGAGTGTCGGTGGGGGCTCCCACTGCACGCTGGGTTGAGATGACTCCCCCTTCCAAAGGGGAGACCCTTCCAACCGGGGTGTCCGCAGGGCTTCCATGCACATCGGGTAGAGGCGATTCCCTCCTCAAGGGTGGAGACCCCTCCAACCCAGATGACAAAAAAAGCTCCCATACCATTGCACCCGCGTGGAGGCGACTCCCATTTCGAGGGGACAGACACCCTCCAATCTGGGTGTGGGGGGAGCTCCTATACCACGGCACCTGCGACGAGTCGACTCCCTTCTCGAGGGGGAGACCCCTTCAACGGAGGTGTCAGGGGGAGCTCGTATACCATCGCACCCCGGGGAGAGGAGACTCCCCCCTCAAGGAGGGAGAACCCTCAAAACACGGTGTCGGGGGCAGTGCTCACACTTCACCCCAGGACAAGGGGACTCCCCCTTCAAAGCGGGAGACCCCTCCTACTGGGGTGTCTGAGAGGAGCTCCCACCGCACCCCAGGTAGAAGGGACTCTCACCTCGGTGTCCAGGAGAGCTCCTATACCATCACACACCGGGTATAGTAGACTTCCCCCTCGAATAGGGAGACCCCTCCTACCGAGGAGTAGCGGGGAGCTCCCACCACACCCAGGGTAGAGGAAACACTCCCACCTCGAGGGGGAGACCCCTCTACCGGGGTGTCAGGGGAGCTTGTATACCATCGCAACCCTGGTAGAGGGGACTCGCCATTCAAGGGCAGAGACACCAACAACCAGGGTGTCAGGGGAAGCTCCCACTGCACCCGGGTAGAGGGCACTCCCTTCTCGAGGGAGGAGACTCCTCCAACCAGGGTGTTAGGGGGAACTCGTATACCATGGCACCCGGGTAGAAAGGACTCCGCTCTCAAGTGGGGAGACCCCTTCAATCAGGGTTTCAGGGGAAGCTCCCACCCACCCAGGTAGAGGGGACTTACCCCTCGAGGGGGGAGACCCCTCCAACCGGAGTGTCGGGGGCAGCTTCCACCGCATGCTGGGTCGAGGCATCTCCCCCATCGAGGTTGGAGACCCCTCGAACTGGGGTGTTGGGGGAGCCCTCACTGCACCCCCTGTCGAGGGAACTCCCCCCTCAAGGGGGGAGACCACTCCAACTGGGGTATGGGGTGCTCCCACTGCACCCCCGTTCGAGGGGACTCCCCCCTCAAAGGGGGAGACCCCTCCTACCAAGGTGTCGGGGGAGCTCCCACACCAACGTACTCTGGGTCGAGGGGACTCCCGCCTCGAGGAGTATAGAGCTCCCCCCAGACTCCCAGGTTGGATGGGCCTGCCCCATGGAGGGGGGTGTCCCCTCAACCCTGGATGCAGTGGTTACAAAATTCCCGCCAGGACACCCAGGTTCCAGGGGCCTGCCCTTGGCGGGGGGAGTCCCCACTTCCCTGGGTGCAGTGGTGTACCGGTCTCCCCCAGGGACACCCAGGTTGGAAGGGCCTGCCCCCTGAAGGGGGGAGTCTCCTCTACCCTGGTTGCGGTTGTATACGGAGCTCTCCCCCTGACACCCAGTTTGCAGGGGCCTGCCCACTGGAAGGGGGAGTCCCCTCTAACCTGGGTGCGGTGGTTTATGGAGCTCCCCCACAACACCCAGGTTGGAGGGGCCTACCCCCTAGAAGGGTGTTAGAGTCTGTAAACAAGTCAAAATAACACCTGGCATTTTGCCAGGGGAATGTTAGAGTTCCTAAACAAGTCTGGATGGTGCTTGGCAAAATGCCAGAGGGAGTGGTTTGAGAAGTAACAAAAGCGAGCCATTAAATGTGGAGATTCCTGATTGGTTGACTGCTGTATCTAGTTTATGCTAATTAGATAAGCTGTGTGGAATGTATAAATACTTCTCCTGTCCTGCAATACACCGCTTCCACTCCTGCTGTATGAGTCTGCACAAGTTGTTGTCACCCCCTGGTTATTTTGCTGCAGCCGGACTGCGGCTGATGGTGGCCCATTACGGGGAGCCCCAGGACACTCGGGGGTAAGTGACGAAAAAAAAAAAAAGCTGCCC
>NW_026001074.1:7415-9651 GCF_001458135.2 Marmota marmota marmota | reverse complement strand
TCTTAATTCTCAATAATACTCCTCACCCCTAGAAGACAACATAAATGTATTTAAATTCTGCTTCCTTTTTGTCAAGAAACTCTACAAAAATATATATGAATCCCAAGCAAATAAAATATAACTTCACAACAGAATATTTTCTCCAATTCATTCCATTCTTCAGACTTGCTCAAAGAATTCGGCTAATAGAGTTGCTTGAAGTAGACAAGCAAGGGAAGTAGGACAGGCATATGGGGGAACATACCAGTACACTTCAGAAACCATCTCCCTGTATGCAACTAAAGCCAGCCCATTGCACCCACACTGCCATTTTATATGTCAAATAGGACATGTGTTATTCTACTGCAGAGGTGTCAATCATATTTATTTATGAATGATTATCACTCTCTGAAGTAAGATACCACACATAACATTTCACTTCCAATGTTGAAACTATTTTCTCTGAAAATAAAACTATTTTCTCTGAAAAAAGACAGTTAAGAGAATTAATAAACTACAAACTGAGAAAATATATGCAAGTCACATTTCTAAAATGAATTATAATCAGAATATAAAATAAACTGAAACTTACATAACAAGAAATAATGGAATACAATAAAAGGGGGGAATACCATGACACACTTCATCATAGAAGATTTCGGATGGCTTATAAGTACATATAAAATGTTCAACATCACTAGTCAATAAAGAAATGTAAGTTCAAACTTCAACAAATCTCCAAACCATAGAGAATGATTAGAAATATGTATCAACACCAAATGTTGGTGACAATTTGGGCAACTGGATATTTGATGCATTATTCATAAGAACAAAAAATAGTAAAGCCATTCTGAAAAAAATTTTTTTTTGCCAATTTAAACATGAACTTTCCACAAACCTAGAAATGACACTCTAGCCATTTATATGTTACCTGTGGCTGCGACTCAAGAGGAGAGCACTTTCCTAGCATGCATGAGGCTCTAGGTTTGATTCCCAGCCCTACCTACCAAAAAAGTCATTTATACAAGTGAAATAAAACATATTTTTACACATATATGTGTATGCAAAGTTTACAATACCTTTATGGATAATCAACCAACAACTGGGGCTCATGTTTACTTTGTATTTACTAGATACTACATAGCAACAAAAAGAAAGAGAATATTGATTTGCATAAAAACATGGATGAATTTTAAGTGCATTTTTACATGAACAGATCCAGACCAAAGACCAACATATTGTGATTGTAATTACGTCACATTCTGAAAAGACCAATTTTAAGGGTAGAAACAGTGTAGCCAGAGGTTTGGTTAGGGCAAAGTTTTGCTACCCATAGGGAAGCATTAAAAAAAAATGTGGGGGATTAAGGAACTCTTTTATTTCTTAACTTCAGTAGATACATAAATATATGCATTTTAGGAAAAACATGAACCATTTCACCAAAAAGTCTTGTGCAAGGGGGCATGATGGTGGGAAAGGCAGTGGAATGAGATGGACTAAGTACATGTATGAAGTACGTGTACTAAGTACATTACTCTAAGTACATGTATGAAGAGGCAAATGGTGTGACTCTATATTGTGTTCAACCAGAGATATGAAAAATTGTGCTCTATATGTGTAATATGAATTGAAAAAAAGTCTATGTATTTTAATTTGTTCTAATTAGTTATATATGACAGTAGAATGCACTTTGACACATCATACATAAATGGAGTATAACTTCTTCTTCTGGTTGTAGAATGTAGAATCACACTAGGCATGTAAACATATATGCACATAAGGTAATAATATCCAATTCATTCCATTATTCTTCCTACCCCTATTCCCCCTCCCCTCTTTTTACTCCCCTCTGTTTAATCCAACGTAACGCTATTCTTCTCTAGCCACCATCCCCCCTTTATTGTGAATTAGCATTCACATGTCAGAGAAAACATTTGGCCTTTCGTTCTTTGGTATTGGCTTATTTTATTTAGCATGATATTATCAAGCTCATCCATTTACTTGCAAATGCCATAATTTCATTCTTCTTTAAGGCTGAGGTATATTCCATTGTGTAGTCCTATACATTTCTAAATGCTTATTTGTTAGGATCAATGTCCCAACAGCAGAATTTTGTCTCTGACACTTTGGAATTCAGAGGTCCTTAGAGCATGGAGCTATTATTTATATAATTTCTAGTATATAATATATTATATACTAAGACTGCCACTGTGCCAGGCAGTCTTCATTTTTCTTTTTTTTTTTTTTTTTTTTTTTT
>NW_026001074.1:0-3103 GCF_001458135.2 Marmota marmota marmota | reverse complement strand
TCTATATATATATATATATATATATATATATATATATATAAAAAAATATATATTTATGAATTCTATGTAAAGCAGAAAAGAAGCCCAGAATAGCCAATGCAATCCTGAGCAAAAAAGCAGTTCTGGAGGCATCATAATGCCTAATTTCAAATTATACTATAGAGGTATATTTTAAAAAAACAGTATATTACTGGCATAAAAACAGACATATTAAGTAATGGAACAGAATAGAAGACACAGAGAAAACCCCACATTACTAGTCAACCGATTTTTGACAAAGATACCAAAAATATATGTTGGAAAAAAGAAGCGTTTTCATCAAATGTTGCTGGGAAAAGTGAATATCTAGATCCTTATCTTTTACCGTGGCCAAAGTCAACTTGAACTTGCTCAAAGACTTAGGAATTACACCAGAAACTTTGCAACTGCTGGATGAAAATATAGGCTCAATGTATTCAACGTATTAGCATAGGCACTAACTTCCTAATAGGACTAATAGCAGCAATTGATAAATGGCATTGCATCAAATTAAAAAGCTTATTCAAACAACATGAAGAGGCATCTTACAGAATGGGGTAAATTCTTTGTCAATTACTCTTTTCACCAAGGATTAATTTCTAGAATGTACAAACAACTCAAAAAACTCAATGCCAACAAACAACCCATTCAATGAATGGACAGATGAACGAAACAGACCCTTCTCAAAAGAAGTAAAAATGGCCAATATATTTTAAAGGGACAGATACCACGTTGCACTACTGGCTTGAAAAAAGGTTCAACATCTTTATCCATCAGGTAAATGCAAACAAAATTACATTGATAATGTATCTTACCCGAGAATAGCAATTATCAATAGTACAAATAATATAAATAATAAATGCTAACAATGATGTGGAAAAAGGGAACTCTTATAAACTGTCCTTGGCAATGAAAATTGGAACAGTTACTACAGAAAACAATATGGAATGTCTTCAAAAAACTAAAAGTAGAATTGCCACATGATCTATTTATATAACTTCTTGTATTTATAAAAAAAATTAAGTTACCATACTTTAGAGTTGCATGTATACCTGTGTTTTTTACAGCACATTTCAGAATAATGTAGTTACAGAATCAGCCTACATGTCCATCGACAGATGAATAGATAATAAAAATGCAGGATATATACACAGTGGAGTTTTATTTAATCACAAAGAATAAATTATGCCATTTGTAAACTTACTCAATTCATGAGATTTCTGATTCTTAGCCCTATAACTTTTTGTGTGTGTATTGTGCTGGGGATTGAACCCAGGGCCTTGCGCATGTGAGGCAAGCACTCTACCAACTGAGCATATCCCTAACCCAGCCCTATAATTTATTAGTTTTCATTTTGGTTCTTGTTCTGACTCAAACATGTGTGAATCTCTTTTTGGTCACCTTCCAGTTGAGTGTGAAATTATTCACAATTCACTGAATATGAAACTATATGATGATAAATAGGACTTTATTTTTAAGAAGTATACATATTAATAAACAACTACCACAGTGAAATAATTCATCATTAGAGATCGAGCCCTGACTTGTCCCTGAATATTGATGTTTATCTCTCACACAAATATTACCATAGTTTCTCCATAGTAAAGTAATAAATTGTAAACTCCAGAAATTACAAAAACAAAAACAAAAACAAAAAAACAGGGATTTACTCCACAAACCTGTCAATATTATACCTTTTATAAGAACTCATTGCAAGGAAAGATCTGTGGGATAGAAATAAAAGCCACCGACTGCAGTTAGCTTAAAGATCTCATGAATTCTCATTTTAGTTACAAATTAACACCTGCTGGCAAAAGTACTAATTCTTTAGTAAATTGCAAATTAGTGACTGCAATTGCAACAGGGGTGCTAATTTTCATTCACTAAATGCTGTTTTAAAAACAACCTTTTTATAAATCAAGTTCTTTAACTTTAATACCATCATACTTTTACTGTTTTGAATTGAAGGTATTTAACTTAATCCTGAATTCCTACATAAAACCCAAACCTGAATACAAAAGGAAAATAAAATGATCAAGGAATACTGTAAACATATGTAATTGGGTATCGGTGGGTATATATGTGTGTATGCATGCATGTCTAAGGGTATATGGAATGAATTTGTGTATGTGAAGGGGATATGTTTAATCTTGATGATTGTTTACTTATTTATTTTACAAAGAGGTAATTAACTTATGCTAAAGGTGCATGAAATAATTTCAATTTGCTTGTTGACAAATGAATAAAATCTAGGCTTGGGATGTAGCTCAGTAGTAAGACTGCTTGACGAGCATGCATGGTGTGTTCAATCTTCAGCACCCCCCAAAGAAATGTTATATAATCTAATTATTATGTTTTATTTAAATGTGTATTAGGAAATAATGTTATTACTGGTTCAAGGATATTATTACTTAAGAAAAATCCAAATGCAAAAATGATTTGATACTAGAAGTAAACAATAAGAGAGGTAAAATATGATTATAGAAAAATTGTGAATATGTTTTTCAGGCCCTGCACTTTAAGGCACAATAATTTAAATCATTTTACAAAACCTATAATTGGAATATGAAAAATAGGCTTTATATTTTATGTTTAGCTAATAGATCAAATTCTCTCTCTTGAGGTACTAGCAGATGCATCCTGGCAAAAACAACCTTGTATGATATATTTGCATTAGTTTTATACCTATGCCATTGTTGTTTTTTTTTTTTTTCAAGATAATGTGCACATTTATTTTGGAAATCATAGATACAAACAGAGAATCCCGAATAGATGTACATGAAATCATATAGATTTATAAAAGAATAATCTCTAATGATGATAGAAAGAGAAATATTCCATGATATTTGATAGCTTATAGGCCTACATTTTTTTTTTCAATTTTTTTTTATTGTTGGTTGTTCAAAACATTACATAGTTCTTGATATATCATCTTTCACACTTTGCTTCAAGTGGGTTATGAACTCCCATTTTTACCCCATATACAGATTGCAGAATCACATCAATTACACATCCATTGATTTACATATTGCCATACTAGTGACTGTCATGTTCTGCTACCTTTCCTATCCTCTGCTATCCCCCC
>NW_026001073.1:0-2429 GCF_001458135.2 Marmota marmota marmota | reverse complement strand
TATATATATACTAGTTAACTATTTGGGCATATATTAATATACCACATTTAAAAAAATGATAATTAAGGCATTTTTAGTAACAGATGTTTTCTTACTTAACCCTAAAAAACTTCTAATTTGAGTCAATCTCATACTAGTTCTCCATCAAAAACCCTTTTCACTCTTCATTCATGCCTTCTTGAAAACAGTATTTAAACAGGAATTTCTCTGTCTTCTCATGTTATTCAGAATTTTCTTTCATCTTTGTGAACTTTCGGATCTATCTGCAACTGTCTCTCTCATGAGCACAATTCCTTGCAAACAATTTTATTGAATCCATTCATCTTTCCACACCTCACATATTTCAGAATTTACAGATGGATAAGTTGTCCTATTTGCCACCTTAAAATATTTATCATCCTTCTTCCTTCAAACACTATGACTCCTATGCAAGTATGTCTTCATATTTCTTCCATCTTTTAACCTTCACTTTTTGTTCATGTATGGACAGCAAAGAGATATTCTTTTTTATGACAGCAGATGCCTTTTAATTCATAGTACACATATAGAGCACATTTTTTCATGTCTCTGATTGTACACAAAGTAGAGTCACACCATTCGTGTCTTCATACATGTACTTAGGATAATGATGTTCATTCATTCCACTTGACTTTAATTCCCTTTTTTTTTAACTTTTATTTTTTATTTTTGTGGTGCTGAGGATCAAGCCCAGTGCCCCACATGTGCTGAGCTATACCCCCAGACCTTGAATTGAATTCTTTTTTTAAAATTTTATAATTTTAGCAATATTTTAAATTTAATTTATCTCCACTACTCTTGAATCATTCAACATACATATCAATTATTCTTCCCCTAACCTGATCTTGACTTGATCTGTAACTTTCCCAAATCTCATTTTAATAGTTCACACACACACATTTATACTCTATTATGGTTTGGATGTGAGGTGCCCCCCAAAAGCTCATGTGTAAGACAATGCAAGAAGGTTTAAAGAAGAAATGATTGGTTTATGAAAGCCTTAACCCAATCAGTGAATTAATCTTCTAATGGGGATTAATCAAGTGGTAACTGCAGAGCAGGTATTGTGTGGCTGGAGGAGATAGGCATTGAGGACATGATTTGGGATATATAAGTTGTATGTGGCTAATGGAGTTTCTCTTTGCCCCCTGATCATCATGTGATCTGCTTCCCTGTGCCACACTCTTCTGTCATGATATTCCAGCCTCACTTTGATCCCCTGGAAATGAAACCAGCTGCCCATGGTCTCAGACCTCAGAAACCACAAGCCCTCATATAAACTTTTTCTCCCCTAAAATTGTTTTGGTCATCTCTTTTACTCACAGTAGTAAAAAACCTGAATAAGACAGAAGTTGTTACTGAGAAGTGGGGTCATTTATCTAAATTGACCATGTGGTTCAAAAGTTTTTGGAAATTTTTGAAAGTGGTTGGAGGGGGCTGGGGATGTGGCTCAAGCGGTAATGTGCTCGCCTGGCATGTCCCAGAAATGAAAACGCTGACTAAAACTGGTATTTAGCTCCATCTCGCTAGACAAATCCTGCCCCGTTTTAAAAAGATTTGATGATTGAACTATCTGTATTGTCAAAATCATCAATAATACCTTTATGTCTACGCAGGACAAATGACGATTTTAAAGTTCTCCCATTTGAAGGTAAACATAAAAATTAGTATTATAATGTTGATGAAGAAAAAAAAGACAATAAAGAAAAATCCTTTAGTTCATCATATGTATTTTCTTTTTATTTATTACACATATAGAACACAGTTTTTCATATCTTGGGTTGTATCCAAAGTATATTCACACCAATTTGTGTCTTCATAATTGTACTTTGAATAATAATGACATCATATTTCACCATCATTAATTACCCCATGCACCCTCCCTTCCCCTCCAACCCCTCTGATAGAAATCATAGAAAATTTAGAGAAAGCCTCTAAATCAGTTACTTTAATTTCATCCAATTTACTCCAAAATTGAGGGAAAGACTGAAATTGATAAGTAGAGATCAATTTCATCATTTAGAGATAAAAACTACATCTGCCATGCAAAACACCTGGAAAACATTGATATTATATTAAATAACAAAGAATAAGAACTGAACTTGGACACATGGGAAGACAAATTACGTAAACTGAATTGCAATACAAAAGGACAACCAAATAATTTCAGTGAGTTGTGAAACAACTTAGGAGGGACTAATTCAAATATAATTTGATTACATGGAGAAAAAAGAAAAGGGAGATGACAAAATACATATTTTTTTAATTTTTTATTGTTGGTTGTTCAAAACATTACATAGTTCTTGATATATCATATTTCACACTTTGATTCAAGTGAGTTATGAACTCCCATTTTTACCGCATATACAGATTGCAGAATCACGTCAGTTACACATCCATTGATTTACATA
>NW_026001072.1:0-2430 GCF_001458135.2 Marmota marmota marmota | reverse complement strand
CCCCACCTGCCTCCAATTACCACCCAATTAATCACATCACGGATTAATTCACTGATTAGATTAAGTCTATAGCTCAATCATTTCTCCTCCAAACCTTGCATTGTCTCACACGTGAGCTTTTGGGGGACACCTCACATCCAAACCATAATAACATGCTTTATCCACATCTCTCATTTTCTCTTTTGCATTTTTGCTTGAATGTCTTATAAAATGTCTTGTTTCATATCTCTGAGTTCTGTACAACAATAGGAAATTCATAAACAAAATAATCATAGTTTATAGTTTTTTGTTAGTATAATGTATAGTGGATTAAATTATCAATAATCAATTTGCTATTTTAAGAAAATCTCTATTAAATTGTAAGGTTGTTATCTATAGTTCAAAAACCATTGAAAATGTTTATTGGGAAGACTATATTATTAAAGAAAGATGGGTGGATGTTCACTTTGGCAGCACATATATTAAATTTTCAACAACACAGAGAAGTTTAATATAGCCCTTGTGAAAGGATGGCATATAAATTCATAAAATCTTTCATATTTTTTTAAGAAATCAAATGGAAGTAAATGATCATTTTTATTAAAACACTAAATATCAATGGTCTCAACTCTCCCATTAAAAGACTGACAGGCAGATTGGGTTAAAACTGGCCTCAATCATATGTCATTCATTAGATATATGCCTTATAGGAAAAGACAGCCACAGCTTGCAATTGAAAGGGTGGAAAAAGATATGTCATGAAAAGGAGAATCAAAGTAAGCAAGAGTAACTACTCTCTTGTCCAAAAAAGCAGACATCAAGCTAAAATTAACCAGAAGAGTCAAGAAAGTTCTCTTTACATTGGTAAAGGGAACTATCCAATGACGGCATATAACAATTTTAAATACTTATGCCCCAAACATAATTACATAAATAAAACTACTTAAAGACTCAGATATACTCTAATACAATAATACTAGGTGATTTTTAATATACCTCTCTCTCTAATAGATAGATTATCCAGACAAAAACTAAGGATGCTATAGACATTAAGAATGACATAAATAAAATGAATCTAACAGACATCTATAAGACTATTTTATTCCCTCAACAATTGAGATTACTTTTTTCTAGGCTGTACATGGAATCTTCTCCAAAATAGAACATATTTAGGGGCACAAATCAAGTCTTATAAAATACAAAAAAGTAGAGATAATTCCTTGTACTCAACCTATCATAATAGGATGAATTTTAAATTGATAAAACAATAAAAAACAAGTCATTTTGACATGTGGCGATTGAATAATACCCTTCAGATGAGGAATGGATCATATGAGAAATTTAAAAACACCAATTCTAAAACCCATAAACAACAGGAAATCATTAAATCAGAGATCAAATTAATGGAATTTAGAATAAAAATAATTCAAAACACCAATGCAACAAAAAGTTAATTCCTTGAAAAGATAAAGAGGATCAAACTTTAGCCAAACTAAGCAAAAGAAAGAAAAGACCCCAACCAAAAACACTAAAGATATAAAAAAAAAAGGTACAGACATGGCTGAAATCCAGAGGTATAAACAAGTATTTTGAGCTGAGCAAGGTAGCGCATTCTTTTAATCCCAGCAGCTATAGTGGCTGAGGCAGCAGGATTACACATCCAGAGCCAGCCTCAGCAATTTATCAAGGCCTTAAGCAACTCTGTGAGACCCTGTTTCTAAATAAAATACAAAAAAGGCTGGGGATGTGGCTCAGTGGTTAAATGTCCCTGAGTTCAATCCCTGTTACCAAAAAATAAAAGAAAAAGAAAAGGAAAAAGAAAAAAGAAAAAGAAACTATTTTGAAAACATATTTTCAAATAAATGAGAAAATCTAGAGGATATAGACAATTTCTAGATAGATATGGCCTACCCAAATTGAAACAAGAGAATATAGAAAACCTAAACAGACCAGTTTCAAGGAATAATATTAAAGTAGTAATAAAAAGACTTTCAACAAACAAAAGCCTTGGATAAGATGAATTCTCAGCTGGGTTTTACCAGATCTTTAAAGAAGAAATAAATTCTAATATATTCAAATTATTTTGTGAAACACAAAGAGAAGGAATACTCCCAAATTCATTAATAAAATTAGTATCACTCTGATACCAAATCCAGATAAAGACACATTAAGAGAAAAAAATTACAGAAAAATATCACTGATTAATGTAGACCCTGGAGTCCTTAGTAAAATATCAGCAGTTCACATTTAAAAATACATTAAGAAGACTGTAGATGATGTTCTAGTTGGCTTCATCCAAGAGATGCAAATTTGGAGAATATATATATATATATATATATATATATATATATATATTATGTTATGTGTATATATATATATATACATACACACACACATATATATATATATACATACATACATATATACATACATACATATATATGTATATAT
>NW_026001071.1:0-2430 GCF_001458135.2 Marmota marmota marmota | reverse complement strand
GCCTCCTTGCTGGAGTGTCCGAAGGGAGGGGGTGCAACTGGCTTGTCTCTGGTCTGACACAATCTCTGGTTTTAGTTCCCAGTTCGCTATTTCATAAAGGCTTGGTTAGATTTCCTTCACGTCATCTCAGGGGGTGAGCCGTTTGCCAGGTGGGCGGGGCCGTTCGCAGTGGGGGGTGGGGCCGTTAGCAGAGCCTGGAGGGCACAGGCTGTCTGCCGGGCGGGGACCCTTCGTCGTTGCGCGGGCCGCCGGGGGCCGCCTGCAGAGCCGAGCCTGAGCTGGCCGGGGGCGGGGCCGCCAGCGAGAGCCGGGAGGGGGGGCGTTTGCCGGGTGGGCGGGGCCGTTAGCAGAGCCAGGAGGCCGCCGGGGGCCGCTTGCAGAGCCGGTTGGGCAGTGGCTGCGGGATTGGACCTCTGCGCCCGCGTGGCCGGCCAAGATTCACTTGTCTGGGGCCAACTGTCACCTCTAATATTACTTACTAATTCCTGGCAGGTCTCCTTTCAGCGGAATTTTGCTAGAAGTTCCTCAGTAGGTAGAATGTAGCTGTTTTAATGGGTGTTTCTGATCCGGTTAATGTGGAGATACTGAAAGTGCTGCTTCCTTGCCGGCTGCCATGTTGGATCTCATAAGACACTATTGACATTTGGTCATAATTTCCATCTCACCTATACCTAAAGTTTTTATATTTTAACCATAAACCTTAGGTTTATTGGTGATGAGCTGACAAATTTTGGGGTCTATATGTGAACTACATTTTGTAATAGGTGTGTTTCATTTTCAATGCTTATTTAGAGATGGATAATACCCAGTGATCTCATTTATCTTTCACAAACTGCTTGAATTAGATGCTTTCATAGACCAAGCTTTCAAATAGGAAAGCTGACAATCAAATTAACAAGTTGTACAAAGGTAAACCAATGAGTGGAAGATCTATTAAATGCTGAATTTCACAATTTGTTTTCAACATCATATTTCCTCCAGGCAACATGTTGATCTTCATTTCTTGTAGAACATGTCTTATAGAAACTACATAATTTATCACTGCACAGAATTTCACAAAGATATATGGAATCAAATAATCTCTTTTCATCACTTCACTTTGATTTGTGAATTAGCTGATAAAATTGAAGGGTGATTTATAAAAATAAGTAATACTAACACTTTTATCTTCACAAACATAATAGGAAAATTATATAATCCTGTAATAAATATTTATCCTTTAATTGTACCTTTCTTTTGATAACAAAAGTTGATAGTACCTTACTTTTGAATGTGAAAAGATGCTTCAATGTGAGGGAAAGAGAAAACTGGACTGAGGCAGGAGGGCTCACTTTTTAAACTACATTTTACAAGGCATAGAAAATTATACAATGAAAGCCAGTCTAAAAAATTTGAGTAAATTCAAAATTATGGGAATATGTCAGTTAGATAAAGCACTGAGAAATTCTCAGGATGAGGACTAAGAAATGAAAAGAAAATACAAATTAAAGTTTCAGTGTAAGACCAAGACTCTAGCCTGCAGTCTAGTTTCCATGATATACCCTAGCCCCTATCCCTCCAAAAGTTTTATTCCTGTCAAGATCCTTCTTCTGTATCATATTCTCCCATTTAAAATTTAACCAAAATAATTTCAATGGATAACAACATCAGTATGAGTAACTATGAATAAACTACTACTGAATCTCTCCTTCTGAGTTGACCATCATAGATATCTCATATGAGTAAAATCAAATCTTTATTGTCAGTAATGGTAAGTAAATAAACTGTGTTGAATTACCCTGTTCTCCACAACATCCATATCTCAATTTAATTCCAATAAAAAGATTAAATTCTGTATAATAACATATTATATGCTAAGTTATGAAATAATAATTTAAATTTCAAATAAGTATCCCATTTCTTATTAGAGAGGGAAACAGACACCATTTTTTATTAATTAGTTTTTAAAATATGAATTTTAGCATGTCATTGAATATTGAACATCATGTATCAAATACACAAACACACACAATTGAGTCTTTCTTAGATGTTGAAAGACAGAAGTCCTGCAAAAAATGAAGAACAGACCTTCATTGCAAATTAAATTTGCCTAAAATTATTAACAACAGAAATTATTCTTGATTCTTCTTAGTCTCAGCAATTCCCTGTTTTGACCTCCAATTGCCACAGGAGAACACTTTCTCTGCTGCCATTTTTCTTTTTTAGAACTTGTTCCCTTGCAGGGAAACATGTTTCTTAATTATTAGGACTTGCTAAATTGACTAGACATATTGGAGTTTAAGGTAAAAAAATTGTATATGTGTATATATATATAGATAGATACAGATAGATAGATATAGTTTCACAGTGAGTCCTTATGGAGATGGAAAAGGTACTATATATATAGAGAGAGAGAAAAAATATATATATATGTGTGTGTGTGTGTGTGTG
>NW_026001070.1:0-2430 GCF_001458135.2 Marmota marmota marmota | reverse complement strand
GAGAGAGAGAGAGAGAGAGAGAGAGAGAGAGAGAGAGAGAGAGAGAGAGAGAGAGAGAGAAAGGGGACATGGGCAAGAGGTGGCAAGATGGCTGGCTGGACCTAATTAATGGCAATGAGGATAGTGAGCCAAAGACTAAGTGTGGTCATCAGGGAGACATTGAGTATTACAGACCATTTTTAACCATACAAAGTAGATTTCGCTGCCTTCATTTATAAAGGAGGAAACTGGTGGTAGAGTGGGGATTTAAATTCTTTCTCTGCTTGATTTCAAAGCTCAAAGTATCTGCTCCTCCCCAAGGCCACACACCCATGGAGCATGACCCCATCCTCTACTCTTGGGGGGCACCAATTCCACTAAGAATGATCATAATAATGCTGTTCCCTTTGCCAGATCATGGCTGAGAGGCTCACAGGGGACCAGGATCTTCTCAATCCTGTATAAAGGGACATTTGCTGGGGGAAGGTCTGCTGAGAAACTTGTCCTTACTTTTCATAAGAGTCACAGAAATACACACTCCTCTTTTGTCTGGGGACATTGTGTCAGGATGTGTTGGCTAGAAGAACAATTGCCCTCTCTAGGGCCTGAAGGGCACTCAAGGTCAAGATTGACACTCAGAGGCATCACAGAGAGATAGAACAAACCTGGGTACCAAGGACAACTTCTACACTGCACTAAACAACCCCGAAAACACCATGTCTTATGATTTTCCTAAGTTCTTCGGGTCTGTCTTGGAGCTGTCTTGCAGCAAGCATTGGAAGGGATGGTTCCGGCCCCCGGGATCCAACATCTGGCTATTCTCATGGTATTATAAAAATACCAAAGAAGCCCTCATCAAGGTCAGGGGCAGGCAGTGGAGGTAGAGTGCAGGGTTAGGGTATGGTCAGAGGGTGGCTCTGAAGGATGTACATGGCTTGGACAGGTGATAGTGGCTAAGACTGCAGCATGGACACACCACAGAGGTGGTGGTGCCTCATGCCACATCCCCTTGGCCACTCCTCTGGATGGTTCCTGTGCATGCTGACAGCTTTCCACATAAAGCACTAACCACACCTCTTAGCTTCCTAACTAACTATGTGGGCTCATTCATCTCCAAAGGATAGGTGCAACCCAGAAGTGTGTCTGTGGGGGGAGATTGATGCCTTCAAGGCAGCTTCCAGCATGGTGCCCAGTGATCCCTCCTCCTTGGGTAGTGCCCTAATTTATATCAGAGTTGAGCTGTGTGGTTAGTAGCATGCAGCAGAAAGGAAGGCACGTCATTTCTAGGGTTAGAAGTCAAAGCTGCAGCTTCCATCTGGGGTGCCCTTTCCCTTTCTCCCCACCCCACATCACTTGCTCTAGAGGAAGACATGTGGTGAGCTGTCCTTTGGAGAGATCCCCAAGTCAGGGAACTGAGGCCTCCTACCAACAGCCACATGAATGCACCATCTTGGAAGTGAATTCTTCAACCAAGTCAAGCTTTCAAAGATTGTAGCTCAGGCTCATGAAATACTGAGCCAAACCATCCAGTGAAGCCACTCCAGATCCCTGACCTGGAGAAACAGAAAAACAATAAAGGTCTGCTTCTCCAAGCCATTAAATTCCAGGCTACCAAATGTTTACTTACATAACTCTTAATCAGTGGAGAATGGGAATAAATCCTTAGCCTTCCACCCTTTGGAAGCACAATTCTGCACAATTATTAAGAGGGTTTCCAGTTAGATGAAGCCCTGGTTGCCGTAGTGAAAACCAACTCAATAACACATCCATGTTCTACTTTCCTTCTTTATTTTCTTCACTGCAGATACTCAAGATTATTTCCCAGATAACTTACACCCCAATACTTGTCCTAGGCTCTGCTTTAGGGTGAGACCCAAACTACGCCGGGACACTGCGCATACACAGGTTCGAAGCTAGAATGTGATCACCACATGAGGGGAACAGGAGGCAAAACTAGTTGGCATAAAAATTTTGAGGACAAAAAGCCCAAAACTCGGGAGCATGCTCTCTCCTGTATTCCCTTCCCAGGTAAACCTTCACAAACGTTCCACATGTTGAGAGTTTAAAAACACAGAGATTTCTTTCTCACAGTTCTAGAGGCTAGAAATCTGAAGTCAAGGGCTGAGCATGACTGTGCTTTCTTTCACTCTGGCTCTTGTAGGATGCTTCCTGGCCTCCTCCTGGTTTCTGGTGGTGGCTGGCAATGCTGAGCATTCCTTGTCTTGCAGCTGCTTCAATCAATCTCTGCCTCTGTCCTCACTAGGGGTTCTCACTGGGTGTTTCTTTGTTTCTGGTTCTTAAAAGGACATCATCACCCTAATCATTATGGCTTGACGTCTGCAAAGTCTGACTCCAAATGAGGTCTGCTATGGTTTGAATGTGTCCATATAAGTTCATGAGTTGAAAACTTAATCCCCAAGCCCATGTTAATGATAGGTGGAAGTGAGGCTT
>NW_026001069.1:0-2430 GCF_001458135.2 Marmota marmota marmota | reverse complement strand
TTTGGGTTAGGGTTAGGTTTTTGTTAGGCTTAGGGAGAGTTGTAGTGTTAGTGTTAAGGCTAGGAATAGGGTGGTGTTAGTGTTATGTGTAGAGCTAGAGTTCATGTTAGGGTTAGTGTTAGGGTTAGCTTTAGGGTTAGGTATAGTGTTAGGCTTAGGTTTAGCATTAGGGTTTAAATTAGGGTTAGTTTTAGAATTAGTGATAGTATTAGGATTAGTGTTATGTTTAGTATTATGGTTAGTGTTAGGTTTTTTCTTAGGTTTAGTGTTATGTTTAAGGTTAGAGTTAGGATTAGTGTTTGGGTTAAGATAAGTTTTAGGGTTAGGTTAAGGGTTAGTGTTAGGTTTTAGTTAGGTTTGGTTTTAGGGACTGATTTTGGTTAGTGTTAGCTTTAGGGTTTGGGTTAAATTTAGGGTTATGTTTAGGGTTAGTGTTAGGGTTAGGTATAGTGTTAAGTTTGGGAATAGGTTTAGGGTTAGTGTTAGGGTTAGTGTTAGATTTAGGGTTAGTGTTATGGTGATGGTTAGAGTTAGGGTTACATTTAGTGTTAGTGTTAGGGTTAGGGTTATTGTTAAGGTTAGGGTTAGGTATAGTGTTAGGGTACATATTAGTGTTAGGATTAGTGTTAGTGTTAGGGTTAGGGTCTCAGGTATGCTTTGGATTTGAGTTAGAGTTAAGGCTAGGGTTATGGTTAAGATTAGGGTATGGGTTATGGTTAATGTTAGTGTTAAACTTTTCATTAGAGTTGGTGTTAGGGTTAGTGTTAAGGTTAGGTTTATGGTTATGGTTAGTTTTAGGGTTGGAGTTAGGGATAAGTTTAGAATTAGTGTTAGTGTTAGGGTTAGAGTTATGTTACGGTTAGGGTTAGTGTTAGATTTAGGGTTAGGGTTCATGTTAAGCTTAGGTTTAGCATGAGTGTTAGGGTTAGGGTTAGCTTTAGGTTTGGTGTTAATATTTGGGTTTGGGTTAGGGTTATGGCTAAGGATAGTGTTAGTGTTACTGCTAGGTTTAGAGTTAGTGCTAGGGTTAGGATTATGGGTAGTGTTATGGTTAGGTTTAGGGTTAGGTTTAGGGTTAGTGTTAGTGTTCGTTTCAGGGTTATGTTTAGTGTTTTCCTAAGGGTTATTGTTAGAGTTAGGGTTAGGATTAGTGTTGGGGTTAGGTTTAGGATTAGAGTTAGTTTTAAATTTAGGGTTGGATTTAGAGTTATGATTAGTGTTGGGTTTTGTGTTAGATTAGGGTTAGGGTTTTTTTAGGGTTAGGGTTAGAATTTAAGTTAAGATTAGGTTTTGGGTTAGTGTTAGGGTTACAGATAGGATTAGGGTTAGATTTAGGGTTAGGGTAAGGTTTAGTTTTGTTGTTAGTGTAAGGGTTAGGGTTAGGGTTAGGGTTAGTGTTAGGTTAGGTTTAAGGGTCGGATTAGTGTTAGGGTTAGGGTTAGTGTTAGTGTTAGGGTATGTGTTATGGTTAGGGTTAGGGTTAGTTTTAGATTTAGGTTAGGGTTGAGTTAGGGTAGGTGTTACCATTAGGATTAGTGTTTGTATTAGGGTTAGTGTTAGGGTTATTGTTATGTTTAGAATTAGATTTAGAGTTAGGGTTAGTGCTATATTTAGGGTTAGGTTTAAAAATAGCGTTAGTGTTAGGGTTAGTGTTAGTGTTAGGCTATGAGTGAAAGTTAGGTTTAGGGTTAGTGATAGGGTTAGTGTTAGGATTTGTGTTAGGTTTAGGGTTAGTGTTAGTATTAGGGTTACATTTAGGTTGTGGGTTAGGGTTAGGATTAGTGTTAGGGTTAGTGTTAGGGTTAGAGTTAGTGTTAGGTTTAGTGTTAGGTTTAGGGTTAGGGTTAGAGTTAGTGTTAGGTTTAGTGTTAGGTTTAGGGTTAGGGTTTGTGTTAGGGTTAAGGTTAGGGTTAGTGTTAGTGTTAAGGTTACAGTTAGGATTAGGGTTAGTGTTAGGATTATTGTTAGTGTTCGGGTTTAATTAGGGTTAGTGTTAGGAGTAGGGTTAGTGTTAGGGTTAGTTTTAGTGTTAGGGTTATTGTTAGGGTTAGGATTTGTGTTATTGATTGGGTTAGATTTAGGGTTAGGTTTACATTTAGGATTAGTTTTAGGATAAGGGTTCCAGTTCATCTTATATTTAGGGTTAGGATTAGTTTTAGTGTTAGGGTTAGGGTTAGTGTTAGGTTTAGTTTTAGCATTAGGATTAGTGTTATGATTATGATTATGATTAGTGTTAGGGTTAGGTTTAGGGTTAGTGTTGGGTTCAGGAAAGGATTTAGTGTAAGTTTTAATGTTAGGGTTAAGTTTAGGTTTATTGTAACAAATAGGAATAGGGTTAGGCTTAGTTTTAGTGTTAGGGTTAGGGTTAGTGTTATGGTAAGGGTTGGTGTTAGAGTTTAGGTTAGGTTTAGGGATAGTGTTAAAGTTAGG
>NW_026001068.1:0-2430 GCF_001458135.2 Marmota marmota marmota | reverse complement strand
GGGCTGGGGATGTGGCTTAGTGGTTGAGTGCCCCTGAGTTCAATCCCTGGTACCTATTGCCCTTCCCCCAAAAAAGATCCCAGTAAAATAGACATTTCAATTAGACAGTTGGCAAAAGACGTGAAGAAACATTTCACCAAAGAGGATTTGCTGATAGTAAATAAGCACATGAAAAGATTCTCAACATCATAGCCACTAGGGAAATGCAAATGAACCACAATGAAATATCACTGTGTACCTATCAGAATGGCTAAAATAAAAATAGTGAAAACATCAAATGCTTATGAATGAGAAGAAACTGGATTGGGCATAAATTGTTGGTGGGGCTATGAAATGGCTCAGGGAATGAGTATGGTAGTTTCCAACACAATTCAGCATGCGATTTCCAGATGACCCAGCTATTGCACTCTTGGGAATTTATTCCAGAAAATTGAAAGCTTCTGTTCACACAAAAGCTGGTCCATGAATGCTCGTGTCTTAGCACCCTTATCCATAATCCTCCAGTCTGGGTTGGACATCTCCAAGCCCAGATGACCTTCCACAGGTGAGTGTGTGGACAGACGAAGGGGGCTCTGTTCCATGGACTGCCGAGCAGCAGTCATCAGGAAGAAGGATGATGCCTTCAGCAACCCCCATGACTCTCCAGAGAGTTCTGTTGAGTGAAAAAGCCAACCAAACCTTCCATGTTGTATGATGCCACTTATGTAACATTGTGGGAATGACACTCTTATAGAAATGGAGAGCGGATTAGTGATGGCTAGGGGTTAGGGACAGAGTTGGTGGGGGGTGATAATGGGAGGGGAAGTGGGTGTGGTTATAAAAAGCCGCAGTTGGGACCCTCCTGGTTATGGAAGAGTTCTGTCTGTATCTTCATGTCCATATCCTGTTTGGGATATTGTACTGTATTTGTTCAAGATGTTTGTTGCCATTGGGAGACTGGGTAGAGTGCACAAAAGATCTCTCTTTTTCATTTCTTAAAACTGCAGTGTTGGGCTGTAGCTGTAGCTCAGTAGTAGAGCGCTTGCTCAGCATGTGTGAGGCACTGGGTCTGATTCTCAGCACCGCATGTGAATAAATGAATAAAATACAGGACCATCAACAATTAAAAAACAAAAACAAAAACAAAACTGCCATGTCGCACTCCTGTAATTGTAGCGACTCAGGAAGCTAAGACAGGAGGGTTGCAAGTTAGAGGCCAGCCTCAGCAGTTTAGTGAGGCCCTAAGCAACTTAGTGAGACCCTGTCTCAAAAAAATTAAAAAGGGTTGGGGTTGTGGCTCAGTGGTAAAGCGCTCCTGGGTTCAATCCCCAGGACCAAAACAAACACCTCTCCAAGGCCCCCCCACCAAAAAAGAGCCCCAAACCCCAAACAAGCATGTGAATCTGAATTTATCTAAACATAAAAAATTTAATTATAAAAGATAAGTCATGGGGCTGGGGATATAGCTCAGTTGGTAGAGTGCTTGCCTCGCATGCACAAGGCCCTGGGTTCAATCCCCAGCACCACACACACAAAAAGATAAGTCATGGCTACTTAGTAGTGATAAAAATAAGCAAATAAGTATTATTAAATCTACAAATCTTCCTTAAGCATTTAGGAAGATTTAGAATTTTATAATTTTTATAAACACTTGTAAGAGGGATTTTGGAACTTGGTTAATTAAATTTCCCTAAACCTTTTAAGCCACATTAAAAAATTTAATATTTTAATTTTCAAATAGTTCATGCATGAGATTAACAAAAACCATTGGGTATTTAAATAATTCTTGTTTATCTAATAAATAAACTTCTAAATTTGGGTAATGTTATGTTCTCTTGAAAGTTTCTGTAATTTATACACATTTAATTAGAGTGTCTTCTACCTTTTAACTTTAAGGCAAAAATCTCATTTATACCTTTAAGATTGGAATCATAGGATTTAACCTATTAGTAATTGTGTCCCTTAAAAATACAATTAAATCCCAGATATGTACAGATAATTCATACATTTGACAGAAAATTAATTTACTTCATGATTTCAGTTCTTTTTTTTTTTTTTTTTTTCGGTAGTTGCACATCAATCCCTTTATTTATTTATTTATTTATTTTTTGTGTGGTGCTGAGGATCAAATCCCAGGGCAAATCCTCTACCACTGAGCCACAACCTCAGCTCCTTCAGTTCTTAATTTTAAAATATTCCAGGATTAAGGATCTTAATCTTTTCTGGGCTTTTAAAAAAATATATTTTTAAAGATTTGATGGACCTTTATTTTATTCATTTATTTATATGCAGTGCTAAGAATCAAATCCAGTGCTTCACACATGCTAAGCAAGTGCTCTACCACTGAGCCACAACGCATGGCACTTTTCTGGGCTTTAAAAAAAAAATTATTGTTTTGGTGCTGGGGGATTTGAACCCAGGACCTCATGCATGCCAGGCAATGCAACCTGA
>NW_026001067.1:0-2430 GCF_001458135.2 Marmota marmota marmota | reverse complement strand
TTAGACCTGTTGCTCGGTTTTGTTTTAGAGCTATGGTTAGGGTTAGGGCTAGTTTTATGATTAGCTTTAGAGTTAGGGCTAGGGTTATGATTAGAATTCTGGCTAGTGTTAGGGTAAGGTTTAGGGCTAGGTTCTGGGTTAGGGTTAGGTTTAGGCTTAAGCTAGGGTTAAGGCTTGGATAAGGGCTTAGTTTGGGGTTTGGTTAGGGCTAGGGTTAGGGCTATGGCTAATGTATGAACTAGTGTTACAATTAGTGCTACTTTTAGGGTTAGGGTTAGGGCTAGGTCTAGTGTTATGGTTAGGTTTAGGGTTAGGGTGATGTTTAGAGCAAGGATAACTATTAGGGTCAGTGTCAGAGTCAGAGTTAGTTTTAGGGTTAGGGTTAGAACTTGAATTAGGGCTAAAGTTAGTACTAGGTGTATGATTATGGATTGGTTTAGGTTAAGGGTTAGGGATATAGGTTGGTTTTGTTTTAGGGCTAGGGCTACGGTTACCGCTAGATTATGGATTAGCATCAGGGTTAGGGCTAGTGTTAGGTTGAGGTTTAGGCTTAGATTTAGGTTTAAATTTAGAGTTAGGTTTAGATCTAGGGTTAGGGCTAGGGCTAGGTCTAGGGTTAGGGCGAGGGTTAGGGTTATGGTAACGAATATGGTTAGAACTAGGGATATGGATAGTGTGAGAATTAGAGTTAGAGTAGTAGTCTTAGGGTTAGCGTTAGGGTTAGGGCTAAATTAGGGCTAGGATTAGGGCTAGGGTTAGGGCTAGGTTAGGGCTAAATTAGGGCTAGGATTAGGGCTAGAGTTAGGTTTAGGTTTAGGGCTAAATTAGGGTTAGGATTATGGCTAGCGTTAGTGTTAGGGTTAGGGCTAATTTAGGGCTAGGATTAGGGCTAGAGTTAGGTTTAGGGTAAGTGCTAAATTAGGGCTAGGATTAGGGCTAGCATTAGTGTTAGGGTTAGGGCTAAATTAGGACTAGTATTAAGGCTAGGGTTAGTGTTGGGGTTAGACCAAGGGGTTGGGCTAGAGTTAGGGTTAGCATTGGTGTTAAGGTTAAGTTTAGGGAAATGGGTGGGGTTATAGCTAGATTTAGGGCTAGGGTGATAGAATTTGGATTAGGCCTAGGGTTATGGTTCAGTTTAGGATTAAGGCTAGGTTTAGGGCTAGGTTAAGGGCTAGGGTTTCTGTTAGGCGTATGGCTACGATCAGGTCTAGGGTTATTATCAGGTCTAGGGTTCATGTTAAGGATAGTTTTAGAGTTAGGTTATGGCTAGATGTAGTGTAAGAGTTAGGTTTAGGTTAAAGGTCAGCTTTAGGGCGAGGGTTATTATTAGAGTCAGAGTCAGGGTCAGGGTCAGGGTTAGCATTTGGTTTAGCTAAAGGTTTAGGCTTAGGGCTAGAATTAGCATTAGGGTTAGGTTTAGGGTTAGTGTAATGGATAGGGATTAGTTTAGGTTTCAGTTAAGGTTTAGGGTAATGGATGGGTTAGGTTTAGCAATAGGGTTAGGGTTAGAATTAGAGTTAGGTTTATGTTTAATGTAATGGATAAGTTTAGAGCTAGGATTAGGGCTAGGTTATGGTTTGGATTAAGTCTAGGATTAGGGCTAGGTTTAAGGATAGGGCTAGAGTGTGATTTAGGGTAAGTTTTATGGTTAGGGTAAGTGTTAGGTTTAGGGCTAGGGTTTTGGTTAGGGTTAGTGTTTGATCTAGGGTTAGGGCTAGGGTGAGGGTTAGGTTTAGGTTTAGGTCAAAGTTTACATTTATGGTTAGAGTTAGGTTTAGTGTTAGGGATAGGGTTCTAATAAGGATTAGGGTTAGGGTTAGGGTAATGGATAAGGTTAGAGCTAAATTTCAGGCTAGGTTTAACGTTAGGATTAGAGCTAGTGTTACGGTTAGGGTTTAAGATAGAGCTAGGGTTATGTTTAGTGTAAAGGTTAGGCTTTGAGCTAGGGTTAGGTCTAAGGTGAGGCTCAGGTTATGGCTAGGTTTAGAGCTAGGGCTAGGCTGAGTGTTATGCTTAGAGCTAAGTTTAGGCCTAGGATTAGGGCTAGGTTTTGTGTTAGGTTTAGAACAATGCTAAATATAAGAACTAGGGTTATGCTTAGCGCTAGTTTTAGGGTTAGGGTTATGGCTAGGTCTAGTGTTAGGTCTAGGTTTTGGGTTATTGTCAGGATTAAAGCTAGGTTCACTGTTAGAATCAGGGTCAGTTTTTGGGATAGGGTTAGGGTTAGGGTTAGAGCCAGAATTAGGAATAGGTTTAGGTCTAGTGTTCGGGTTAGGTTAAGGTTTATTGTTAGGGCTAGTGCTAGGTTTTTGTTTAGGTCTAGGGCTAGAGTTATAGCTATATTTAGGATTACCTTTGGGTCTAATTCTATTGTTAGGCTTAGGTATAGGTATAGGGTTACCAGTAAGTCTAGTGTTAGGATTTGGTTTA
>NW_026001066.1:0-9663 GCF_001458135.2 Marmota marmota marmota | reverse complement strand
ACCCTAAACCTAATTCTAACCCTAATGAAAGCCCAAGCCCTAACCCTAAACCTATCCCTGAAAACAACACTAAACCTAACCCTTGTCCTAGACCTAACTCTACCTCAAAATCTAACCTTTACCCTAAATCTAACCATAACACTACACTAAGTTAGGGTTAATATCCCTAACCCAAATCCTAACCTAACTCTAGCCCTAACCATAGCTCTAACCCTATATATTATCCTTATGATAACCCGAATCCTGCTAACCCTAGGCATAACCCTAACCCTTTTGCTAACCCTAAAGGTCTCCATTGCCCTAAACCTACCCTGAAACCTAAACCTAAGCCTATTAATTACCCTTACCCTAAATCTAACCCTAATGCTCATTTGAGCCCAATCACTCAACCTTAACCTAAAACAAACCCTAACCCTGATCCTGACCATAAAAATACACCTAGCTCTAAAACCTGACCCTTACCCTAAGCCTAACATTACACTAGAACTAGACACAAACCTAATCCTAAATTTACCTCAAACTTTAACACTAGACCTGATATTAGACTTAGTCCTAATTCTAGACCTAACCCTACAATAAACCCTAGCCCTCATCCTAGCCCTAAACCTATCCTTAATCATAACCATAACCCTAAACCTAGCCCTAATCCTAATGCTAACCCTCATCCTACCTCTAAACCTACCTATAACACCATACCTTACCCTAAAATTAACTATAACCCTAGCCCTAACACTAGGCCTAAGCTGAAGATTAATCCTAGGTCTAACTTAGCTCTATCCATAAAACTAACCAAAACACTAGGCCTAAGACTAACTCTAACTCTCACCCTAGCCCTAGCCCTAGTTCTAACCCTATTTGTTACCATAACCATAAGCCTAGGCCTAAGCCTTGCCCAATAGTTATACCTAGTCCTAATACTAGATATAACGCTAAATCCAAATCTAACCCTAAACCAAAGCTTAAGCCTAACACTAACACTAGCCCTAACCCTCATGGTAATCTTATAACTAGCCCAAACCCTAAACCTAGGACTAAAACAAAACTGAGCAACAGACCTAACACTAAACCTTAACTTAAACCAAACCCTAACACTAGATGTAGACATAACCCTAGCCCTAACTCAAGTCCTAACCCTAACCTTAAAACTTACCCTGACCCTGACTCATATTCTAACAATAACCATAGCTCTAAAGACTACCCTAAACTTAAACCAAGCCCTAACAGTAACCCTAGACCTAATTCAAATCATAACCCTAACTTTAAAGCTAACCCTTACCTGGACTGATATCCTAACAGTCAACTTAGCTCTAAACACAGCCCTCACATAAACCGAACACTAACAGTAACTCTAGCCTTTATTTGATCCTAACCCTAACCCTAAAACTAACCCTGATGCTGACTCATATCCTAACAATAACCCTACCTCTAAATATTACCCTAATTTTAAACCTAAACCCAACACTAGACCTACCCCTAACCCTAATCTTAAAAATAACCCTAATTGTAACCCTGGCTCTTACATTAGCCAATTCCCAATCTAGCCCTAACCCTAACACAAAAACCAGCCCTAATCCGATCTCTTAAACCTATATTTAACCCTTACCCTATCCCTAACTCTAGCATTAACACTAGCTCTAATGCTATCCCTTAACCTAAGAGAAACCCTAACCCTAAAGGTAGCCCTAGACCTATCTCTAATCCTTAGACTAACCAAAACCCTAACCCTATTAATAGTCCTAACCCTAGCCCTCATTCTAGCTCTAACCCTATCCCAAACCCTAATGCTAACCCTGACCCTTATTCTGACCCTAACATTAACCCTAGGTCTAAAACACTAAACCTAGACCAAACCCTAACACTAGCCCTAGACCTAAACCAAACCATAAATCTAGCCTTAACTCTAGCCCTAGATCTAAACATAAACCTAGCCCTAGCCCTAACAATAATCCTTAACCTAACTCAAACATTAACCCTTCCCCTAGACCTAAACTTAGTCCTAATTCTGGCTGAAACCCTAATTCTAACCCAAACACTGACCCTGCCTTTAGAGTAAACCTATCTCTAAATCTGACCCTGATCTGAAAATCTAAACCAAACACTAGACCTAGCCATAACCCTAACCCTACAATTAGCCCTCAACATAACCCTAGTTCTTACATTACCCATAACCCTAAATCCAGGCCTAAACCTAACACAAAACTTGGGGTAATCCTAGGCCTAAATCAAGCCTTAAGCATAACCCTAACCCTGACCCTAGCCCTAACCCTAACCTAACCCTCGCCTTAGTCCCAATCCTAGCTGAAAGCCTAAATATTACTCTAAACATAAACTTACACCTATCCCTCAATCTAACCCTAACCTTAGCCCTAATCCTAAACTTAACCCTAGCCCTAAACCTAGCTCTAAACCTACCCATTACTCTAAACCTAAACCTAACCTTATTGATAATCCTAGGCTTAATTCTAAACTTAAACCTAACTGGAAAACTAACACTAGACCTAACCTTAAACCTCACACTTGCCATAGACCGAAACATAGCTCAAACCCTAACACTTACTATAAACCTAAACATAACCATAGCCCTAAATCTCAGCCTAAACCACAATCTAACATTAAACATAGCCCTAAATCTACATCTAATCGTATACATTACCCTAACCCAAAACCTTTCCCTAATGATGTCCCTAGCCCTAATCCTAACCCTAACCCTATGAGTACTATAATATTATCCCTAGAAGTAACACTAAACCTAACCCTCACCCTAGCCCTAAACCTAGCTCAAAAACCTAACCCTTATGCTAAACATAAACGTAAGCCTAAACTGAGTTTTAACCTTAACCCTAACCAAAATTCAAGACCTATTCTTAACCATAAACCTAGCCCTAAACTTAGCTCTAATCCTATCCATTACACAAACCATAACCCTTACCCTAATGCAATCCCTAGGCCTAACCTTAACCCTATCGCTAACCCTAACTATCAATTACCCTAAACCTAATGTAAACTCTTAACAAAACCCTATCATTACCCTAGCCCACACCCTAATGCTAATTCAAGCCCTAACCCTAAACCCTAACATCAACCAAACTCTAACAATGACCCTGGTGCTAATAAATCACTTAGCTCTAAAAGTGACTTTTCCACTAAACCTAACCCTTACACTAGACATAGCCATAAACCTAATCCAAAAACTATCCCCAGCCATAAGCTTAGACATGACATTAGCCATAGCCCTAATTCTAGCCTTAAACCTAACATAAACCCCAGCCTTCATCCTAGCCCTGAACCTAGCCTTAATCCTAACTCTAAACCTAACTTTAGGCCTAACCCAAAAACTAACCCTAGCCCTAATCTTAGCCCTAATTTAGTCCTATTCCTAACCCTAGCCCTGATGACTAATTCTAACTCTCACCGTAGACTCATTCTTAGTTCTAACCCTATCCCTTATCAGAACCCTAATCCAAGCCCTAACCCTAGCCCTAACTCTAACCCTATAATTAGCTCTAGCCCTAACCTAGATCTAATTTTAACTCTAAATCAAACCCTAACCCTAACCCTAACTCTAAATCTAACTTTAACCCTAGCCCTAAAACAAAACTGAGCCATAGCCCTAACCCTAACCCTAAACCTAAACCAAACCCTAACCCTAAACCCTAACATTAGCTCTAATTCTAGTTTTAAGTTGAAAACTAGAATTAACACTGACCCTGACTCTAACCATAATTCTAACCCTAAACCCAAACTTAACACTAGACCTACCACTAACCCTAACCATAAATTTAACACTAATTGTAACCCTGGTACTTACATGAGCCTTACTCCTAACCCTAGCACTAACTTATCCCAAAACCTAGCCCTAATCCAAGCCCTAACCCGAGTTTTAACCCTAACCTTAATCCTAACTCTTGCCCTAATCAAAACCATAACCCTAGCCCAAAACCTAATTCTAAACCTATAGATTGCCGTACCCATGACCCTAGGCCTAAACCTAACCCTATCCCTAATCCTAAAACTATGCATTATTTTAAACCAAACCTAAACCCTAAACCTCAACCTATCATTACACTAACACTAACCATAACGCTAAATCCAGCCCTAACTTTAAACCTAAACCTATCACAAACTTCTAACCCAGAACTTCACCCTAATAATACCCCTAGCTCTAAACCTGACCCTAATCCTAAACCTAACCCTTACATTACCTGTAGCCATAAACCTAATCTTACAACTATCTTTTACCATAACCCTAGATCTGATATTAGCCCTAGCCCTAATCCTAGTTCCAACCCTAAAAAGAACCATAGCCCTCATCCTAGCCCCAAACCTAGCCTTAATCATAACCCTAACCCTAACCATAGCTGTAACCCTAATTCTAACCCTCAAACTATCTCTAAACCTAGCTATAACACCATTCCTTACCCTAAACTTAACCCTAACCCTAACGCTAGGCCAAAGGTGAACACTAACCCTAGCCCTAATCCAGACCTATTTTAACCCTATCCCTAACCCTAACCCTAACCCTAGCCGTAAGAGTAACTCTAACTCTCACACTAGCCCTATCCCTACTTCTAACCCTGTTCATTACCATAATCCTAACACTAGCCCTAACTCTAGCCCTAAACCTAGCCATAACCATTGCCTAATCCTTAGTCCTACCGTAGATCTAACCCTAACTCTGAATCTAACCCTAACCCTAAGCCTAAGCCTAACATTAACACTAGCCCTAGTCCTACTGCTAATCAAAAAACTAGCCATAAACATAACCCATGCAGTAAAACTAACCCAAGCAATAGCCCTAAACTTAAACCTTAATGTAAACTAAACATTAACACTACACTTAGACCTAATCCTAGCCCTAATTCGAGTCCTAAACTTAACCTTAATACTAACCCTAACTCTTACTCATATCCTAACACTCACCCTAGCTCTAAACACCACCCTAACCTTAAACTGAACCCCTCCAGTAACCGTAGCCTTAATTCGAGTCCTAACCCTAACCCTAAAACTAAACCTGACCCTGAATTTTAACCTAACAGTAGCACTAGCTCCAAATTTCACCCTAACCTTAAACCTAATCCTAACACTAGAGGTTTAACCACTAACCATAACCCAAAAACTAACCTAAAAGACCTAGTTCTTACATTAGATATTGCTCTAACTCTAGCCATATCCCTAATACAATAACTGGCTCTAATCTGAACCCTAAACCTAGCTTTAACCCTAACCCTAGCCCTAAACTTAGCTCTAACCCTATCCCTTACCCTATGCCAAACACTTAGCCTAATGCTAATCCTAATCCTTAACCTAAACAAAACCCTAACCCTATTATTAGTCCTAACCCTAGTCCTTATTCTAGCTCTAAACATATCCCAAACCCCAACCCTAACCCTGACCATTATTCTGACCTTAACACTAATCATGGGTCTAAACCTGAACCTAACCCTAAACCGAAACCTAACACTAGCCCTTCTGGTAACCTTATACCTAAACCTAACCCTAACACTAGCCTTAGACCTAAACCTAATCCTAATTTCTCCATAACTCTAGCCCTAGATTTAAAGAAAAACCTAGCCCTAACCCTAACAATAACACTTAGCCTAAAGCCAAACACTAATCCTTCCCTTAGACTTAACCCTAGTCCTGATTTTGGATTTCATATTAACCATAATCCTAAACTGAACACTGACCCTGACACTAACAGTAACACTAGCTCTAAACATCACCGTAACCCTAAACCTAACCCTAAAACTATACTTAGCTCTAACATTAAACCTAAAACTAGCCCTAATCATAACAAAGTTCTTACATTTGCCATAGCCCTAACCTATTGCAAAACCTAGCCCTAAACAAATCCCTACCCTAGTTTTAACCCTAAAGCTAACCATAACCCTGGACTTAGCCCTAACCCTAAACCTAAGCCTAACCCTAGACCTAATCCTACGCATAACACTAGCCTTATCACAGGCTCTAACTCTATCCATTACCCTAAAAATAATCCTAAAACTAACTCTAACCATAAACTTATCCCTAATCCTTACACTTACCCTAACTATAACCCTATATCAACCATAACACTAACCTATTCCTAACCCTAATACTAACCCTAAACCTAACCCTATCTAAACCTAACCCTAAAATGAACACTAAGCCTAACCTAACCATACCACTTACTCTAAACCAAACCCTATGATTAACCCTAACCTGAAGCCGAACCCTAACCCTAACCCTAATTCTATCAGTAACACTCACCCTGACTCAAACCTAAAATGCAAACATAACTCTAACCCGAATCATAACGCTAGCACAAACCCTAACCCTAACCCTAACCTAAACCTAAATCTAAACCTCACAGTAACACTATCCGTAACCCTAACACTTACCCTAACCCTAACCCTAACCTTAACACTAACCCTAATACTAAACCTAAACCTAACCCTAATGCTAACCCTAACACTAACCTTAATGCTTCTGCTACCCTAAGCCGAAACCTAATTCTATCCCTAACCCTAACCCTATCCATTACCCTACACCTAACCTGAACTCTAAACCTAAAACTATCATTAATCTAATCCTAAACATAATGATAACTCGAGCCTTAAACCTAAACCTTAATCTAATAAAAACCCTAACTCTGACCCTGACCCTAATAATACCCATAGCACTAAACCT
Source organism: Marmota marmota marmota (assembly GCF_001458135.2). Taxonomy (NCBI): domain Eukaryota; kingdom Metazoa; phylum Chordata; class Mammalia; order Rodentia; family Sciuridae; genus Marmota; species Marmota marmota. Next base: position 2,994 of record NW_026001066.1, on the reverse strand, counting down.
GTCCCTAACAAGAAAACTGACCCTTATAATAGACCTAGGTATAAACCTAACCTTAAAACTCTCTCTAACTGTAACCCTAGTCCTGATATTAGCCCTAGGTCTAATCCTAACACAAAACTTAGCCCACATCCTAGCCATAAACCTCACCTTAATCATTAACCTATCCCTAACCATAACCCTAATTCTAATCCTCACCCTAGTCCTAAAAGTAGCTATAATCCCATCCCTTAACCTAAACCTAACCCTAACCCTAATGCTAACACTAACCCTAGCCCTAAACCTAGGCCTAACAGTTACACTAACCCTAGTCCTCATCTCTAATTTAGCCCTATCCCTAACCCAACCCTAACCCTAGCTCTAAGACTAACTCAAAATCTCACCCTGGCCTTATACCTAATTCTAAACCTATCCCTTACCATGACCCTAAACATAGCCCTAAACTTAGCCCCTAATTCCTAGCCCTATCCTTACCCATAGCTCAAAGCCTAGATCTAAACCTAACTCTAAATCTACCCTAAACCTAAGCCTAAACCTCACACTAACACTAGCCCTAATTCTAACATTAATCCTAAAACTTCCCCTAACTCCACCCTTAGCCCTAAAACAAAACCAAATCATAACCCTAACCCTAACACTTAACCTAAACCAAACCCTAACCCTACATCTAGCCCTAATCCTATCTCTAATTCTAGTCCTAAAACTAATCTGAAAACTAATCTGGACCCTGACTCTGACCCTAACATTAAACCTAGCTCTAAACAGCATCATAACTGTAAACTTAACCCTAACACTAGACGTAGCCCTAACACTGACCCTATCACTAGCTCTAATCATAACACTACTTCCTACATTAGACATAGCCTTAACCCTAGCCCTAACTAACCGAAAATCTAGCCTGAATCTGAGCCGTAAACCTAGTTTTTCTATATATTTATTTTTTTTAGTTTTCTGTGGACACAACATCTTTATTTTATTGGTATGTGGTGCTGAGGATCAAACCCAGCGCCCCATGCATGCCAGGTGTGCATGCTACTTCTTGAGCCACATCCCCAGCTCCTAAACCTAGCTTTAACCCTAAATGTAAACCTAACCCTAACCCAAACAAAAGCCCTAATCCTATACATAACACTACCCCTAATCTTAGGTCTAACCCTATCCATTACCCTAATGATAACCTAACCCTTATGCTAACCCAAGGCCTAACCATAATCCTATACATTACACTAAACCACACCTAAACCCTAAACCTAACCCTTTCATTACCTTAACCCTAAACTTAATGATAATTCAAGCCCTAAACCTAAACCCTAACCTAACCCAAACCCTCACCTTGATCCTGACCCTAATAATAACCCTAGCTCTAAAATTGACCCTTAGTATAAACCTAACCCCTATACTGGACTAAGCCATAAAATAACACTAAATTTATCCCTAACTTTAACTCTAGACCTGACATTAGCCCTAGCCCTAATACTAGCCCTAACCCTAACACAAATATTAGCCCTCATCCTAGCGTTAATCATAACCCTAATCCTAACTCTAGCCATAACCATAACACTAACCCTTGCCCTAGCCCTCAACCTAGCTATAACCCAATACCTTAACCTAAACATAACCCTAAATCTAACCCTAACCCAAGGCCTAATCCTAACACTAACATTAGCCCTAATTTAGCCCTATCCCTAACCCTACCCCTAAGCCTAGCACTAAGACTAACTCTAACTCTCATACTAGCCCTATCACTAGTTCTAACCCTATCCCTTACCATAATCCTAAATCTAACCCAAACCCTAGTCCTAACCCTTGCCCTATCCTTCACCCTAGCCCTAACCATAGGTCAAAACCTAACTCTAAATCTAACCCTAACCCAAAGTCTAAGTCTAACCATTATAAATGCATTTATATTTAGACTCTGTGTCTACAGATGTTGGCTTCAATTTTTATTTAGAATATAGTCATTAGTTTCATAAAAGGCATACCATTTCTGGTGGTGTATAGAGAACTGAGGGTCAGGGGTAGGATGGTATGTTAAGAACGAAAGGAGTGAGGGTATATAATTAATCAAACTTAGCAAATTTGGAGGAGAACTGTAATGAATAGGGGGGATTTATGGAAGAAGGTATAAATTCAAACTCCTTATCTGTATTCATAAAATTACCCTATGTATAAATAGTAAAATTTAGGAGGCTGACAGTGGGATAGAGGGAGTAAGAAAAAAAAAGAGAAAAATAACAAGGAAAGAAAGAAAGAGAGGGAAAAAGAAAATAAGAGCAAATAAAGGGGTGGTGAGGTGGGCCTATGCAATTCCTCTGTATTATACTATTCTAGTGATTCAGTTCTTAAAGTCCAATTTCATGGAAAGTTCTTGGTTTCACATATGTTGTGGTGGTGAGGACCAGAGAGGGAAGGGTAGAAGAGACTGGATGAGAAGAGCAAGAAAATAAAAGTAAGAAAGAAAAAAAGTCTCTCAGAACTCTGTTTTCTTTTCTTGCAATAGGTGGAGTCATCGACTCCTAGATTGAGTCTCTGTGCTCAGGGTGGTGGAGGTAGCCAGGGTGAGAGGGCTTGAGCTTCTACCTAGAGCCTCCCTACAGTTAGTCTCTGAATTGGAAACCAGGTGCCTGTACAGTGGCTGGTCCACATTGATAGCTACACCTCCCAAAAGCTTGTGAGAAAAATCTTGAGTTATCACAGCTGGAGGTACGGGAGTTATAAACCAACCAGAAACTGCACAGCTGAGCCTTCCATCTGTGACGAGAGCAACCATGGGGCCCTATTTTTTTTTCAAATTTCTATGATACTGGGCAGGATTCATCTTTTACTTAGCCTTACTATGCTCCACAGGTTTGGGCCTTGTCGGTTCAATGGTTCGCTGTCAGGGACAGTTTGTATTTTAAGGTTTCCCTTCATCATGGCTTATTGATGTGAATAAAAATTGAAATTTCCCTTCATCATAACTTATTGATGTGAATGAAAATTGAGCTGGAAATCAAA
>NW_026001065.1:0-2430 GCF_001458135.2 Marmota marmota marmota | reverse complement strand
CTATGGTAAACTTTCCTCTTTGATATACCAACACTTCTAATAATAGGTGGCTATTTAAAGTGGCCATTTAGGATATTCAGTGTCTCTGAGACAGTGAATCAAAAAAAAAAAGATTTTATCAACAGTGTTTTCTGAGCTTTACTTAGGAGTGGCACAACTCCTTTCTAATGGAGAAGAAAGTCTTCTTTTATGCCAATTCCCAGTCATTACACAACAGGGAGAATTAACTCTTCACACATGATACTCGGTGCTGACATGGAAGAAAGAAAACCACAAAGGCAACACAGTTAATGTCTCGCCCTTTGCGTGTTTCTCTGGTCTAGGCTTCCAGAATACCTGTTCATTGTCCTTGGAACATTTGTCTCCATGATTGTCAGTGTGGCCCTAAGATCACTGTGACCACCAAGTTGCACTTAGCCATAGCATCCCATCAACCTAGTAGTGCTGTGCTCTACACTGGTACTGAATCATCCTCCCATGTTAGTGGCCACCGTAGCCTTCAGGAAATACATTCTAAAGCCCTACATGGGACAAATTACACTTTTATCTTACATCATCCTTCTAAGAATGCCATTTCTGCTTGATTTAAAAATATCCAGACTCTAGGCAAAAGCCATCAATACATACTAAATTCAATGGGCAAAAATTAAGAGAAACAGGATATTTACTCACAGTCATAGTATCCTTAAGATACATATATCTTAGTATCCTTAAGATAGAATCCTCTATCTATCTATCTACATATATTTTATATTTTAATCAGAGAGAAAAATAGCAACTTTATGGTGGAGAAACATATCAGATAAAATCTAAACCAAGAAATTATGATTAACAATAACATATGACATCATGTACCCCTTGACATGACTGGAGGAGATTAAGGAGTCTAAATGCAACATGGATTCTAGACGTCATCTTAGCACAAAAAGGACATTAGTGAAAAACTGTGAAATTCAAATTAGTCTGTATTTTAGTTAATAGTATTGTATCAATGTTAATTTCTGAGTTTGACAATTGCAACATGATTTTGTAAGATATTAAAATTGAGGGAAATTAGATGATGGTTATATTCTCAGAAACTCTCTTGTATTTTCCCAACATCTCTATTAAATAAAAATTATTTCAATTAAAAAGAGTTAGGGAGGCCTGGCCTGTATCAATGGCTTGCAAATCCTCCAGGGCGTTTATGGTCAGAGTTGACTGAACCACTATACAAACTGCCCTGCCTGAGTTGATAGCATGGTGTTGTTTATCGTTTACATCTAGGAGACCATCAGTTATGTTTACTATACTCTTAAACAACTCTTCATATAAAAAGGTCTTCATAAAAGACCTTTCCAGAGCTCCAGGGGAAGGCATTAGTGATATAAGACCACAATATCAACCTTTACCTTTGTGATCATTACCCATTTCCGCTTCTTTACCGTATGAATTTTGGGGCTATCTGAAAAAGCAGGGCAGGCTCTGGTAATGCGGTTAAGTTATAGCAACATGCCACCCTTCAGATCCAGTCAACTAAGTCATGATTCACATGGTTCATGGCCACACAGAATACAGGTTCAGTGAATGAACTACCATTACACCCTGTGAATGTCATGGTGGCAATCCCTTCAGAATCAAAGGATTAATAGGCAGAGCCACCACCAGCAAACCAAGTGAGAGCTCCTATGTACTACCACTTAGCTGGGTCACTACAGGGCACTTCATTTGTCCACTGCAGAATTTTCAGGCAAAGCTAACAGCTAAGCTTCCTTCTAGTTCTTACTTTCTAGAGAAAACAATTCTGGTGGTTTCTCCCAGCAGAGGTCATGACTCATCTAGAAACATGCAAGAAAGACTTATGAGAAGTTCCTCTCTGGATCTGTGACAGCCTCATGAGATCACAGCATTAGTCATTCCTGCTTATGTTCAGCTACCACTTCCTTCTCTCTCCTCATATCCCCAACTTACTTCCTTTGGTGATTTGAATTCAAAGGTTACTTGACTATAATAATCCTCCACAAAGCTAACAGGACAGTTAGTGCTTCCCACTTATCCATTCTGAGGAATCAGATGCTGATTCCATAACCAGGTATGATCTGCTTGTATATCGTGAACCAATTAAAAGACCATATTCATCTTAATGCTTCCCAGAGAATAGTAGTGAAAGAAGGTGTGGTCAGAGTTATAATCTCAGATATCTCTAGGCCTAGGATAAGAGTTCAGACCACGGCTAAAGAAACATTCACCTGCTTACACGTTTATTTTAAGGAGAGAGCAGAGCCGCCGCCCGCACCTGCAGGAAAGATACGCAAGCAGTATGAAAAGACAAGGAAAGAAAGGACCACAAGCAATGCAGGTCAACGCAACTTTAGAAGAGGTAACAGCTGCAGCAGATGGAATGTCAGATAAAGAATTCAGGATATACATGCTTCAGATGATCTGGAGTAT
>NW_026001064.1:0-2430 GCF_001458135.2 Marmota marmota marmota | reverse complement strand
ATATATATATATATATATATATATATATATATATATATATATATATATATAATCTGTGACTTCATTGCCAAGAAAATTAGAAGATGTTAAAAAGTCAATCTTAAACTGGGTACATTGGTGCTTACCTGTAATCCCAGCAGCTTGGAAAACTGAAGTAGGAGGATAGTGAGTTTAAAGCCAGCCTTAGCAAATTAGTGAGTCCCTCAGCAACTTAGTTAGACTTTGTCTCAAAATATACATATATAGTTTTCATAAAAGATAATGTTTACAAGTGAGTAGTTTGTTATCCTGCTTTCTGTCTATAGTAGTTTGGGGTTCCCAGGCTTAGTATCATTTTGTATTATATGTGATTATTAGTCCAATTATGATATATATATCTCAGACTTAGGATGTGGCTCAGTGGTTAAGTTCCCCTGGGCTCAATCCTTGGGGGAGGGAAATATATATATCAACACCTAAATTAGGTCTAGGCATGAATAAGACTCTTTGAGTGTGCCCTAGCATTCAGTTTCCTATAAACTAAACAAATGAGTTATCTGTATTCCCTTCTTCAATACACACAGTCACACACACACACACACACACACACACACACACACATTGTACTAACAACTCTAAGCCCAGGATCTCAACACCTAAACTAGATCTAGTTATGAATAAGACTATTTGAGTGTACCCTAATGTTCAGTATCTTGTAAACTAAACAAATGATTTATCTGTGTTCCTTTCTTCAAACACTCAACATACGATGGTGGAACAAGAATAAAACAACTACTACTCAAAAATGGAAAAGGAAGAGGCAAAGAGGATTTGCTATTCTAAATTCTTAAATATATCTGGCATCTGTAGGAAGTTCTTGGATAGGGATTCAGTTTTACCACTTTTTATAGTATACTCATATTTCTTGCCTTCACCCACTGTGCTCTCGGTTCTTCTACTTCCTTAACCCTTTATACTCTCCCTTTTTCATAAAAGATAGATAGTGTTTACAAGTGAGTAGCTTATTAGCCTGTTTTCTGTCTATAGAATTTTGGGGTTCCCAGGCTTAGTATTATTTTTATATTATATGTGATTAATAGTCCAAGTGTTCACACCAATACAATTCTTCTAAAACTTTGTAGATTTCCCATGAATATTCCCAAGTTACAGCTTTAGACAAAAAAAAAAAAAAAAAATAGAATTCACAAATTCTTTCAGGAGAAGTCCTCCTCTGTTTTAGGTTTCTGCTGAGAGACAATTTCCCCAGCAATCTTAGATCTATAGTTTAAGAGAGAAGTTCAGGTTGGTGAATATTTGAAGTACTTCGAGTTATTTTTTTATACCACTGAATCATCTTCTGAATCACTTCTTGGTAATAGCTATTGATATTTGCTTCATAAAAACTATGATGAAATACTGATGAATGCGTATGATGCATATGAATCTATGATGATATTTTACCTACATGAGTCAGTACTTCAACCACAAAGCATTAAATATTTATATGCAAAGAAAAACCACAAAAGAAGTTGTTTTCATCAGCTTTTTTGTTGCTGTGACTAAATGAGCTGACTAGCACAATTGTAGAGGAGATAAGGTATATTTAGGAACTCACTGTTTCAGAAGTCTCAATCCATAGACAGCAGGCTCTTTTCCGTGGGGCTCAAGTTGAGGCAAGACATCATGATGGAAGAGTGTGACAGAGAGAACCAGCTCACATAAAGATCAGAAAGCAGAGAGAGAGAGAGGTCTCCGCTTGACAGATACAAATATGTACCCAAAGCCACGCCCCCAATTCCCACTTCCATGGCTACACCTGGCCTGCCTTCAGTTACCACTCAGTTAATTCCTATCAGGGGATTAATCACTAATTAGGTTAAGACTCTCACAACCCAATCATTTCTCCTCTGAAGCTTGCATTGTTTCACATGTGAGCTTTTGGGAGACACCTTATATCCAAACCATAACAAGAGTGTAAACCAATGACTTGTGAATTTAAATTTTCTTTCTTTAGGCAAAGGTTGAGTTCTTTTTTGTTTTTTGCATTATTTTATTTTTTTCAATTATATATGGCAGTAGAATGCACTTTGATACATCATGTATAATGGAGTATGATTTCTCATTCTTCTGGTTGTACATGATGTAGAATCACACTGGTTTTGTAGTTAACATATGTACATAGAGTAATAATGTTTGATTCATTCTTCTGTCCTTCCTACTCGCACACCCCCTCTTCTTCCTTCAATTCTCTCTATCTAATCCAAAGTAACTCTATTCTTCCCTAGAGCCCCCCCCCATTATGAATTAGCATCTGCATATCAAAGAAAACATATGGACTTTGAATTTGGGGGACTGGCTTATTTTGCTTAGCTTGATATTCTTCAGCTCCATCCATTTACTGGCAAATGTCATAGTTTCATTCTTCTTTAAGGCTGAGTAATATTCCGTCAC
>NW_026001063.1:0-2430 GCF_001458135.2 Marmota marmota marmota | reverse complement strand
AGTGGATTAATCTACTCACTCATTAGGTTACAGCTCTCATAATATAATAATTTCACCGATGAGCATTCTTACATTATCCAAAATATAAACTTTTAGGAGAACCTCATATCTAAATCATTACAAATATTTTAAAATTACCAGAGACATTTGTGAGCAAAGTATATGAGTTCTTAAGGAGACTTTTCCATTCTATGTCAATTTCTGTCATTCATTCATATTCATTATTTATTATTGTATAGGTCAGCACACACTAAGTACAGTATAATGCATGTTAAATTTCAGTTAATCAACTTTCCAAAAATTTCAATATTGAATATCATAACTCATGTTTCCACCATGGGTTGGCAGAAAGATTTTAGTTATTGAAGTCTCTCGTGTTTAAACCTTTCCAAACTTTTCTATAATCATGTATGATTTAATAAGAGCTCTATGTATATGATGGTGTCAAGTAAGAATAACTTCTTCAGTACATCAGTACGTCAATCCACATATTTTTCCTAAAGAGGTACAGTGTCGCATATTTATGTTTGATACAAATTGTCTAGGCATTTGGGAGGATGGTAATGCATTCTTTCAAATTACATCCAAATGACAATTTTATTTTTGCCTTCATTATGATACTCTTTTAAGAAAACTTCTCCCCTGTATTGCAACATGTGAAGTATAGGCTGCCTACTTATATTCCATGTTAATCATCCCTAAATTCTTCTAACGTTCAATATAATTCTAATCAGTATCCAAGCCATTAGTGGGCAAAGTATCAGCCAAACATATATAAGATAAATACTTGTACTCAGATGCCTAAGGAAACTTTAACTCAAAATTAATAAGACAACTCAATAATATGCAAAATATTTGTACAGACAGGTTACAAAGTATATCTAAAAATGTTCAATAAGAACATAAAATGATGACAATGTAGAAAGTAGTGAGTTCTTACATAACAATATTTACCTGGAATGTCAATGTCAATGTCATTTTCTAATTAAAAAAAAAACAAAGTGTAAAAATGGATAAAAAAGGACAAATTTACACTACATACAAGAAACTTACTTCACTTCTAAGGACAGACATAACATAAAAGCTGAAAGAAAGGGTTGGAAAAATATTGTAAACAAATGGAAAACAAAAGGAGAATGCTATATCAGATAAAATGAACTTTAAGTTTAAAGTTGCAAAATGTGACAAAGAAAGTTATTATGTAATCATAGATGTTGCCTCATCAAGAGGATTTAACTATTGTGAATATGCATCATCTACATTTATAGAATAAATATTAAAATATCCAAAAGAATGGACAGACTATATATAATAATAGTAGAGAAGACACTACTCTTTGTAGTGGAGAGATCTTCCAGACAAAAAATCAATATGGAACATTAACCATAAACTGCAATTTTATGAACAAATGGATCTAGTAGACATACACAAAACATTACACCTAACTGTGCAGAACACACATTCTTCTCAAACATCATGGAACATTTTCCATGATGAAAAACTACAAAATATTTTAAAAAGTGAAGATGACACAAATAAAATTGAAATGTATCTCATGTTCATGAAGTGGAAGAATTAATATTATTTCACTTCATAGTACCCCAAATAATCTATAGATTATTTGCAATCTTCACCAAAATTCCAATGAATTTTTTTCACAGAAATAGATATAGGCATCCTAAAATTTCACAAATATCCCAGAATAGCCAAAGAAATCTTGGATAAAAATAAAATATTGGAGTTATTACACTAGCTGAATTCTAAAATACACTATTCAGATATAGTAATTAGAACAGCATATGACTGGCATAAAAGCAAATGTATAAGTCAATGAGTAAGAAAAAAGAGCCCAGAAATAAATCCACATACTTACAGTCAATTGATTTTTAACAGAAATCCTAGAAAGCACAATGCAAAAAGATAGTCTATTCAAATGGTATTGGTATAAATGGATATACCTACAGAGAAGAACAGCTTAAAATATCACCACATATAAAATCAACTCAAAATGGATTAATGACTTAATTGTAAATTCTTAAAAAATAAGACATCAGAAGAAAGCTTCATGATATTGATGACGGTAATAACTTTTTGTATATGAACCTAAAAGCACAGAAAATAAAAGCCAAAATAGACTAAGGATATTACACCAAACTAAAAACCTTCTTAACTTTGAAGAAAATAACCAAGAAAATGAAACACTAACCTATGGAATGGGAGAACATATGCATAAACCATACATTTGGTAATATGCTAATATCCAAAATATATAAGGAACTCAAATAATTCAATAGCAAGACAATAAATAATCTAATTACAGTAGACAAAGGAACTGATAGGCATTTATCAAGATAAAACACACTTATCACCAACATATATATGGGAAAATCATCAGAGAAATGCAAATTAAAACCACAATAAAATGAGACC
>NW_026001062.1:0-2431 GCF_001458135.2 Marmota marmota marmota | reverse complement strand
ATTATCAAAAAAGTAACATATCTATGCTAATTTAATATCCATGAAATATAAAAAAAAAAAACTTTATCTATATGTAGTTTCATTCCCTCAAAATTTGTACTATTATCATTATGCATGCATTGTCTATAAACTTAAGATTTTTAAAACTATTACTCTATGCAGGCATGGTGGTACACGTCTTTAATCCCAGTGGCTTGGGACGCTGAGGCAGGAGGATGGCAAGTTCCAAGCCAGCCTCAGTAACTTTGAGGCACTAACTAACTCAGTGAGACCCAGTCTCTAAATAAAATACATAATATGGCTGGGGATATGACTCAGTGGTCAAATGAACCTAAGTACAATTCCCTATTTAAAAAAATATTATTCTACATAACATTGCCTTTTAAAAAACTGAAAAAATAAGAAAGAACAAGTATGTATTTATAGTTTATTCAAAGTTTTAATTATAATTACAAATTTTTCCTGTGTATTCAACTTACATTTTGGTCATTTACTTATACCCATACAGTTATGCTCAAACCAGTTTTTCTGTGATTTTATAGTTGAATATGTATCATTTATGTATATTGGAATCTCAGCTGCAGAATTGTATATATGAATTATGCAAAACTTCTTTAAGGAAGAAATCAGAAGACATATGTAATTGTATCATTTAAATTTGCATATACACCTGCACAAGTACACTTAATATATTATTTTCCTGGTTATATGAATTGTTCTCATAGAATCTATGTAAATATATATTTATATATTATTTGAATTACTGTTTGGTGTCACTTGTTTACAGCTAATGTAAAAAATATCTCCTTTAGTATTTTTTGACGGACAGTGTGTTAGTCAACTTCATGTTGTCTTAACAGAAAGACAACATGAAGTTGACTTCTTCATGGGGGTTGGGAGGGTGGGGGGTGGGGCACTATAGGGAAAATGCACTCTTCCTGGGCACACCCTCAGTAACCACCTCTTTACCTCTTTCATGTACACTCCACTGCCTAAAGTTACCAACCAGTCAGTCCATTCAAACCAGAATGGACTGATTAAGTTACAGCTCTCATAATCCAATAATTTTGCCTCTGAATGTTTTAGCATTAACACAGTCTCTTTGCATTTATTCTACTTGGAATTTGTTGAGTTTCTTTGTTGTAACAATTATTATTTTCTCATCAAATTTAACAAGTTTTTAGAAAAATTTCTTCAAATATGTTTCTACCCTTTCTCTCTCCTGGGTTTTGTTACTCTCATTACACATAGGTAATGAGTGTGCTTTGCTGTGTTTAAGACTTTTCCAGGACTCTTTTAAGTTATGCTGTTTATTTTCTCTCTCTTTTTTTCAGACTCTGCAATACCAATTGATGTATCTTCCACTTTGGTGAATCTGTTTTTCCTGCCAGTTCAAATGTATTGTTGAGCCTTTCTAGTGAATTTTTTCACTGTGGATAATGTATTTTTTTTAACTTGAGAATTTCCATTAGGTTCTTTTCTTTAATTTTCATATTTTAATGACACTCTATTTGAGAGACATTGGGTTTTTTTCACTCCTTAATTCTTTGGCATGGTATTTAGTTTTTCAATATATTTATAAAAGTAACTTCTTTGAAGTCTTTTTCTAAGTCCAACATCTGAGACTTTTCAAAAGAAATTTCTATTGAGTGGCTTTTCTGTTTATGTTTCGTTTATGAGTCAAAGTTTCCTGATTTTTCTTATTATTGTTCTTGTTGATTTTGCATGTCTCCTAATTTGTTTTAAACTTAATATTTTAGCTAATACATTTCAGTAACTCTGAATACTGATCCCTTAAATAATGTATCTCTTAACTGGGGTATTCATGTTGTTTGCTGAATCATTTACTTATTTAGTGACCTGACTGAACTAACTCCACAATCTTAATTTCCTCTGTAATGTGTAGCCTGATTTCTCTTTTCAGATTATTTTTTTCCTGTTTACATTTTTTAAGCTTGCTACATAGGCATCACCTCTGGGTCAGCATAATCTATGAATTAGACAAAGGTATTTAAGCCTTGTTGACCTTTTAGATTGTTGGTTTATCATCCATTACCATAGTGTGTGTGTGTGTGTGTGTGTGTGCGCACACACATTTATGTGCTTGTGGATTAGATGCTACTGATGTCACCACAGATTAGGGAGTTTATGCCTTTGCCCCTAAGTAGTAGTAATAGTAGTGTGGAGTTGTAGCTTTTTTTTTTAAATTTATTTATTTTTTTTATTAGTTGTTCAAAACGTTACAAAGTTCTTGACATATCATATTTCATACATTTGATTCAAGCGGATTATGAACTCCCATTTTTACCCTATATACATATTGCAGATTCACACCGGTTACACATCCACTTTTTTACCTACTGCAATACTAGTGTATGTTGTATTTTGCTGCCTTTCCTATCCTCTACTATCCCCCCTCCCCTCCCCTTCC
>NW_026001061.1:0-2431 GCF_001458135.2 Marmota marmota marmota | reverse complement strand
AAGGGTCAGGGTTAGGGTTAGAGTTTGGATTAAGGTTAGAGCTAGAATGAGGGCTAGATTTAGCATTTGTATTAGAGTTATGGTTTGGGGTAGGCTACAGATTACGGTTAAGACTAGGGGATCATTAGGGTTAGGGTTTGGCTTAGGGTAAGGCACAGTGTTAGAGCTAGTGTTGGGGATAGTATTAGGGTTAGGGTTAGGTTTAGTGTTAAGGTTAGAGTTAGGTTTAAAGCTAGGTTTAGGTCTCAGATTAGGCCTAGGTTTTCTGTTAGGGCAGGGCCATGGCTAATTTAAGAACTAGAGTTCCAATTAGGTTATTTTTCGGGTCAGGTTTAGGGTTAGGGTGATGTTTAGGGCTAGAGTGATGTTTAGAGCTAGGGTTATTGTTAGGGTCCGAGTCAGGGTCAGCGTAAATTCTAGAGTTAGGATTAGGACTCAAATTAGTGCTAGGTTTAGGGCTAGGTATAGGGTTATGGTTTGATTAAGTGTAAGGTTTAGGATTAAGCCTATGACTCAGTTTTATTTGAGTGCTAGGGCTAGGGTTAGGGCTAGTTTTCCAATTAGCATTAGGCATAGGGCTAGTGTTAGGGTGAGGTTTAGGCTTAGAGTTAGGGTTAAATTTAGAGTTAGAATTAGATCTAGGTTTAGGGCTATTTTGGGGTTATTTTAAGGGATAGGTTTAAAACTAGGGATAGGACTACAGTAAGAGTTAGAATTAGTCTTTGGGCTAAGGTTAGGGTTAGGTCAAAATTAGTACTAGGATTAGTGTTAGGGCTAGGCCTAGATTTAGGGTTAGGGTTAGGGTTAGGGTTAGGATAAGGCTAGGTTAAGTGCTAGGATTAGGGCTAGGTTTTGTGTTAGGGTTAGGGCTAGGATTAGGGCTAGAGCTAATATCTGGTCTAGGCTTATGTTTAGGGTTAGTTTTAGGGTGGGGTTTATGGATAGTTCTAGTGTAAGTCTTAGGTTGAGGGTTAGGGTCAGTTTTTTAGAGATAGTGTTATTATTAGGTTCATTGTAACAGTTATGGTTTGGGTTAGGTTATGGTTAAGGGTTAGAACTCTAATTAGCATTAGGGTTAGGGCTAAGGTTAGGGTAATGGATATGTTAGGTTTAAGGTTCAGGTTAGGTTTAGAAATTTAGGGACAGACATAGGGTTAGGGTTATCCTAGAGTTAGCATTAGGGTTAGGATTAGGGTTAGGGTAATGGATAGGGTTAGAGCTACGGTTAAGACTAGATTTATGCTTAGGATTAAGGCTAGGGTTAGGTTTACGGTTAAGGCAAGTTTTAGAGTTAGGGTTAGTTTTAGGGTAATGTTTAGGGCTAGGGCCAGGTTGAGGGTCAGGATTAAAATGAGGTGTAGGGCTCAGATTAGGGCTATGTTTTGGGTTAGGTTAGGGCTAGTGTTAGAGCTACAGCTAATGTAAAGAACTAGGGTTATGATTAGGGCTACTTTTAGCATTAGGTTTAAGGCTATGTCTAGTTTTAGGTTTAGATTTATTTTTAGGGTGATGTTAGAGGTAGGGTTAGTTACAGGGTCAGAGCCAGGGTCAAGGTTAGATTTAGGGTTAGGATAGGACTGGAATTAGGGATAGGGTTAGAGCTAGGTTTTGGTTTAGTTTAAAATTTAGGGTTAGGGCTGTGGCTCGGTTTTGTTTTAGGGCTAGAACTATGTTAGGGCTACTTTTAGGATTAGAATTAGTGTTAGTGCTAATGATAGTGTGAGTTTTACAGTTAGGTTTAGGGTTAGATTTAGAGTTATGGTTAGATCTAAGGTTGAGGTTAGATGTCAGGTTAGGGTTAGGGCTAAGTTTAAGGCAAGTGTTAGGGTTATGGTAAGGGATAGGGTTAGAACCAGGAATAGGGCTAGATTGAGAGTTGGAGTTAGTCTGAGTGCTAGTGTTATGGTTAGGGTTAGGGTGAGGGCTAAATTAGGGCTAGGATCAGGTCTAGGGTTAGTTGTAGGTTTAGGTCTAGGGCTAGGGTTAGGGTTAGGGTTAGGTTTAGGGAAAAGGATGGGGTTATAGCTTGGTTCAGAACTAGGGGCAAGGAATAAAACAAGGGATAGGGCTAAGTTAGGGTACAGGTTAGGATCAAGGCTAGGTTTAGGACTAGGATGAGAGCTAGCGTTTGTGTTAATGTTATGGCAAATATTAGGGCTAAGGCTAATATCGTGTCTTTTTTACAGTTAGGGATAGTTTTAGGGTAAGTTTTATGGCTAGGTCTAGTGTCAGAGTTAGATTTAGGGTAAGGTTCAGGTTTAGAGCTAAGGGTATTAAAATGGTCGGGATCAGGTTTTGGGTTTGGGTAGGTTAAGGTATAGAGTTAGGACTCAAATAAGCGTTATGGTTAGAGTTAGGGTTAGGGCAATGGATAGGGTTATGTTTATGCTTCAGGTTAGGTTTAGGGTTCAGATTAGGTTTAGGGTAATGG
>NW_026001060.1:0-2431 GCF_001458135.2 Marmota marmota marmota | reverse complement strand
AGCAACCAGGAGATCTCAGCACAGAATCAGTGGTGGCCAGTCAATGAGGATCAGCCAGCACTTCCTATCCTGCTCTGGGTGAGATCAGAGATAATTGTTGGGTTTTGAGCAGAGGAGTCTCAGAACACGGCCAGGTTTTATAAGTCTCTGTTTTACATAATGTAAAAATTTTACAAGATTCTTCCTAGTGTTATTAAGACTACTATAAGAAGCAATGATAAAAGAGGACCTTAGAAAATTATTGTATGTAGCTATGCTATCTAGTTTGGGAGCTCCTAGCCACATGTTGCTACTGACCAATGAAACATGGCAAGTCTAAACTGAGACAGACTCTGTGTGCAAAAGTCACACCAGTTTTTAAAGACAGTACAAAGAAAGGGTAAAACAGCTCATCAAAATGTTTTAATGTGGAAATGTGGATATGATCAAAATATGTTATATATATGTTTGGATATGCCACAGTGAAACCCATTTCTCTGTATAATTAAAATGCACTAATCCAAAACCTTAAATGGAAGAAAACAATCATTTCCAATTTTATTAGTGCATTATGTTTATTTAGAGTAGTGGGGATTCATTGTGGCATATGCATATATGCACATAATTTTCAAAATTGAGTACAGGTTAAATGCTATTTTGTGTACTTTGAGTTAAATAAAATACATTATTAAAATTAATTGGGCCTCTTTCCCTTTTTTTAATGTGGTGTCCCCCAAATTTTATAGTGTATGTATAACTTGCAGTATATTTTTACTAGATAACTCTGGTCTACTGGGAGGTTAACAGACTCTTCATATATTACAGTCATCATAAAGGAAGGAGAGACAAAAATGACTACAAGGTGTTTTATCTGAGCAACTTAGAGGTTGAAATTGACATTTTAAAATCAAGAGAGAAAGGGTCTGGGGATATGGCTCAGTTGGTAGAGTGCTTGCCTTGCAATCCCCACCACCAAAAAAAATAAAAAAATAAAAAAATAAACATCAAGAGGGAAGATTAAATGACAGTTTAAAGAGGAAAATCAGAAGTCTAAGTTTTGGAAATCCAAAACATCATGGATGCAAAATCAAAAAAGACAGGACTGTATTTTATGCACGTCTCTAGTTCTTTTAGAAATGGACAATTATATAAGGAATATTTGAACCCTTAACCTTCACAAAAGTAGGTACAAAAGAGACCATATTGATATGTAATAATTCTAGGTCCCCACTTTTACAGCAGGGAAACTTCATATCCTCTCTCAGTGTACTCAATTAGTTTCAGCTGCTTCAGCTATGTCGTAAAAGTGGCACATTAATCCATCAAATGCATGCGCCATCCTGCTGTTCTGAGCCAAAGATCGCGCTCACTACCTGGGGGATCATGGTCTGTGGAGCCCTGTGACAACAGCACATCATTATATGTGTCAGAGCCTCATGGTGACTCATGAAAACTGTACTGTGAAATACAGTTCTGATTCCTTTTTTAATGAAGCTCAAAGTTAATATAACAGGCCAGGCAGAGCAGAGTAAGGCCACCAGAAGGGACATAGGACAGGCTCAGGGAAACAAAGTTCATTGTGCTCACAGGACCTAGCTACAGGAGGCATTGCAGGCCACACAGGGTCATATAGGAAAGCCTCAGGATGGTCCAAAAGCACAAAGCTGGGGTCAGAAAAAGGGAGTTTGATCATGGATTGGTCAATTGCCATGTGACAGGAATGAGCTGAGCTGGGTAGCTCTACTGGCTATCCCCAGGAGGGTTTTGTTTTGTTTTGTTTTAATGTGAAAGCATCATAACATAGGAAAAACCCAACCAATTAGATAATATAAACCACTGTAATATACTCATGCCCTCTGGAATCCCTGAGCAGAAGGCCTGTCTTCCAGTCCCACCCTGAATCCCCTGTGTATCAACACAAGGAAGGACACATTGCAGGGGAGATACCCCCACCAGTTCAGCAAACTGCTAGACTCTAAGTGCTAACATAACACTCAATTAATACACTTTGTTTTCTTTGGTTGAAGTATTCCCCCCCACATTTCTTCTGCTTTTTTATTTGTTTTTTTCTTCCTACATTTCATCCTCTGCTGCAGGAAATTCTCTCTCTCTCTCTCTCTCTCTCTCTCTCTCTCTCACACACACACACACACATCTTCCCTTCTCTGTTGTTTTATGCTCCAAATGCACAGAAGATGCATTTGAACTGAATTTATAAATAAGCATGAAGCTGAGAATTTGGGAATCTCTTCCCAATGCCTCAAAAAAATACATCCAAGAAACACATACCTTTTCAAAAGCTCTATTTGGGTTTTTAACATATTATCTTAATTTCCATTTTGGTTAAGAACAGCAAAAAAAAATGACTATTAAGAATGGTTTGTATCACAACATCTTGGTAACCAAAATATATGAGGTATATTTCCATTCATATGTCACAGACTTTAAAAAC
>NW_026001059.1:0-2431 GCF_001458135.2 Marmota marmota marmota | reverse complement strand
AAAAAAAAAAAAAAAAACTCTCTCTCTCTCTCAATTCCCTGTACCTATCTATCACCACAGCCCCTTTGGAATCTTAACAAACTGGCCTGGCCATCTTGTACAGGTATCAGGAATATAATTTTTCTTTAACATTGTAGGGATTAAAACTTTTGAGGGCACTGACATCTTTGTCATCACCCTGTCACTGCAATCAGTGCAATTCCCAGGTACCAACAATACACAACTGAGTTAAATAGCTCATGACCTTTGCCCAGGTTCCAGGTGGACTCATTTTTATTATTATTATTATTTGGTGTTGGAGATTGAACACAGACACTTTACCACTGATTCACATCCCTAGCCCTTTGCTTTTCATTTTGAGACAGGCTCTCACCATGTTGCTTAAGGCCTTGTTCAGCTGTTGATGTTGGCCTCAAACTTAGGATCCTCCTGCCTCAGCCTCTGGTGTTGTTGGGTCTCCAGTGGGCTTCGTGTTTAATTTAGCACAGACCTAACAAGCCGAATAGTAATTTGCTATGTGAGCCTTAAAAATCAAGAAACGCTAGGACAATCCCTCCTGGAACGCACTGTAGCAATCTAGGTGTGCAATGGAAAGGGGACATGATGGTCAAAGACAAAGCTGAAAACCATTGTGCTCGCTTCGGCAGCACATATACTAAAAGCTGAAAACCATAGTTGGAAAGAGTTCAGTTTTTAGCAAGAAAATGAAAAGGAGCAGAAAGCGGCAGGAGAGACCGACAAGTAAACCCGACCCAGAGAAAAAAATCTTTGGGAGAAACAAAGATATTTGAACAAAAACCAGAGAAGAGAGAACTTACGGACTTTTAAGCCAGTATTTAGGTTACCCAGAGAGAAAAATACTAAACTGAAAATACCACTGAAGAGAAAAATATCAAACTAGGAACACGTGAAAACACCTCAGAGAAGGCAGCTCGAACGCACGCTCTAACACCTGAGAGAAACGCAACCAAATAGAAAAAAAAAAAAAAAGAAACTGCCAAGAATCACATAGCCAGTTTGATTCTCGAGTCTAACATTAAAAACCAGACGTTAATATCCCCCGAGAGGGGTGCACCGTTCCTGGAAGTACTGCAATACCAGGTCGATGCGTGGAGTGGACGGAGCAAGCTCCTATTCCAACTCCCTGCTCCAAAAATCCATTTAATATGCTGTCCTCGGATAGAGGACGTATCAGATATTAAACTGATAAGAACAGATACTACACTTGATCTTAGCCAAAAGGCCGAGAAGCGATACCGTACCAATCCCCCCTCGCCCTCACCACCCTAGGCTCGCTCACTTTCAACTCGCGGTGAGCGCCGCCATGTCTACTCCTACTCTCTTTTCCCGGTGTCTCCTTCGGACTCGCACGGGGTCCACTGGGCCCGCATGCAGATTCACTATTGGCCCCACCTGGAACAAGCAATTTTAACAATCTCTTGCGGCTCGGGCGTTTCAGGGCGGAGGAGCCCTCAACTACTTTGCATACCCCGCCCCTTCCCCAGGAAGGCGTGGCTACCGCCAGGGACTTCCTCTCTTCCGCGCACCCACTGACAAAAACAGAACCCCGGTATGAAGACGTGAATTTGCTGTCAACATACATTATATACAAACAGAATATGATAAATTGTGATATAAAGGTGTATTAAGAATTGTATGTAAAAAATATAAGAGAGCTCATGTGTAATGGCATAATTAGGCGTGAACATTCTTTATATAGTTACGAAAAATTGTGCTGTGAATGGATATTTATGAATGTAATGCACTTCACTATTGTCATGTATGTAAGAAATAAATAAATAAATGGATTAATAAATAAAAAAAGAAAAAAGCAAGATCTGAGGAGAGACAGGATTTGGACCACACTGTCATTAATTTAATTTTTTTTTTTTTATAAGAATTTTTTAATATTTATTTTCTTAGTTTTTGGCGGACACAACATCTTTGTTTGTATGTGGTGCTGAGGATCGAACCCGGGCCGCACTCATGCCAGGCGAGCGCGCTACCGCTTGAGCCACATCCCCAGCCCCATCATTAATTTAATTTTAAAATACACTTAATAATATTTATTTTTCATAGATATATGAGTATAAAGGATTGTGTGGAAAGGGAATTGTAAAGTCTAACCTAAAACCTATCATTGATGCCTCTGGAGTGGGATGGAAGAGGAGGATATTAAAACTGACATTATTTTTTTTTTTTTTGAGAGAGAGAGAATTTTTATTTATTTCTTTTTTAGTTTTCGGCGGACACAACATCTTTGTTTGTATGTGGTGCTGAGGATCGCATGCCAGGCGAGCGCGCTACCGCTTGAGCCACATCCCCAGCCCCAAAACTGACATTATTTGAGAGAACCCAGGTGTGACAATATTTAGTATATATAACATGCTTAGGCTTGAATAAATATTATCTCTTGCTCCTTTAAAAAAAA
>NW_026001058.1:0-2431 GCF_001458135.2 Marmota marmota marmota | reverse complement strand
ATGGAATGTCAGATAAAGAATTCAGGATTTACATGCTTCAGATGATCTGGAGTCTCAAGGAAGATATTAGACAGCAAAATCAGACAATGAAATATCACTTCAACATTGAGTTACATAAACAAATGCAAGAAGCAAAAGATCAACTATATACGGAGATAGAGGTTATAAAAAACAAACAAACAGAAATCCTAGAAATGCAGGAAGCAATAAACCAACTTAAAAACTCAAATGAGAATACTACCACCAGAGTAGAACACTTAGAAGATAGAACATCAGACAATGAAGACAAAGTATTTTAACTTGAAAAGAACATAGACAGCTCAGCAAGACTGTTAAGAAACCATGAGCAGAACATCCAAGAAATTTGGGATAACATAAAGAGAACAAACTTAAGAGTCATTGGGATACAGGAAGGTATAGGGGTCCAATCCAAAGGAATGAGCAATCTGTTCAACAAAATAATAGGAGAAAACTTCCCAGACTTGAAGAATGGGACAGAATCCCAAATCCTAGAAGCCTACAGGACGCCAAATGTGCAAAATCATAAGAGATCCATACCTAGACACATTATAATGAAGATGCCCAACATACAGAATAAGGAGAGAATTTTAAAAGCTTCAAGAGAAAGGAAGCAGATTACATTTAGGGGTAAACCAATCAGGATAACAGCTGATCTTTCAACACAGACTCTGAAAGCTAGAAGATCCTGGAACAACATATTTCAAACGATGAAAGAAAATGGGTTCCAACCAAGAATTGTGTATCCAGCGAAATTCAGCTTCAGGATGGAAGAGAAAATTAAAACCTTTCACGATAAACAAAAGTTAAAAGAATTTGCAGCTAGAAAACCATCTCTTCAAAACATCCTCGGCAAAACATTACAGGAAGACGAAATGGAAAATAACAATGTAAACCAACAGTGGAAGGTAGTACAGTAAAGGGAAAAATAATCAAAGAGGAAAAACAAACCATGTTAAGTAACATAAATAAACAAATATGGCTGGAAGAACAATCCATATCTCAATAATAACCCTAAATGTTAATGGCTTAAACTCATCAATTAAGAGACACAGGCTAGTAGAATGGATCAAAAAAAAAAGATCCAACAACATGCTGCCTACAGGAGACACATTTGATAGGAAAAGACATAAATAGGCTGAAGGTGAAAGGTTGGGAAAAATCATATCACTCATATGGACTTCGGAAACAAGCAGGAGTATCCATACTCATATCAAATAAAATAGATTTCAAGCCAAAGTTAATCAAAAGGGATAAAGAGGGACACTACATACTGCTCAAGGGAACCATACATCAACAAGACATAACAATCATAAATATATATGCTACAAACAATGGTGCAGCTATGTTCATTAAACAAAATCTTCTCAAGTTCAAGAGTCTAATAGACCACCATACAATAATTATGGGAGACTTTAACACACCTCTCTGACCACTAGACAGATCTTCCAAACAAAAGTTGAATAAAGAAACTATAGAACTCAATAATACAATTAATTGGGCTGGGGATGTGGCTCAAGTGGTAGCGCGCTTGCCTGGCATGCGTGCAGCCCGGGTTGGATCCTCAGCACCACGTACAAACAAAGATGTTGTGTCCGCTGAAAACTAAAAAAAAATAAATAAATATTGAATTTCTCTCTCTCTCTCTCTCTCTCTTTAAAAAAAAAAAATAATAATAATAATACAATTAATAACCTAGACTTAATTGACATATATAGAATATACCACCCAAAATCAAGCAGTTATTACACTTTTTTCTCAGCAGCACATGGATCCTTCTCAAAAATACATCATATATTATGTCACAGGGCAACTCTTAGACATTATAAAGGAGCAGAGATAATACCATGCATCTTATATGATCATAATGGAATGAAACTGGAAATCAACAATAAAAGAAGGAAGGAAAAATCATGCATCAATTGGAGAATGAACAATAGGTTACTGAATGATCAATGGGTTATAGAAGACATCAAGGAGGAAATTAAAAAATTCTTAGAGATAAATGAAAACACAGACACAACATATCGGAATCTATGGGACACAATGAAAGCAGTTCTAAGAGGAAAATTCATTGCCTGGAGTTAATTCCTTAAAAAAGAAAAAACCAATAAATAAATGATCTCATACTTCATCTCAAAATCCTAGAAAAAGAAGAGCAAATCAACAGCAAAAGAAGTAGAAGGCAAGAAATAATGAAAATCAGAGCTGAAATTAATGAAATCGAAACAAAAGAAACAATTGAAAAAATTAACAAAACTAAAAGTTGGTTCTTTGAAAAAATAAATAAGATTGACAGACCCTTAGCCATGCTAATGAAGAGAAGAGAGAGAACTCAAATTACTAGCATACGGGATGAAAAAGGCAATATCACAACACACACTTCAGAAATACAGAAGATAATTAGAAATTA
>NW_026001057.1:0-2431 GCF_001458135.2 Marmota marmota marmota | reverse complement strand
TGTTCTGCTAAAAACATTGTTGTGACTGTGTCACTGTAGTGTGCAGAGGATAGCCTCTTCAACAAATGGTGCTGGAAAACCACTCACCCCACTCAGAATGGTAGACATTAAAAATCAAAGCAACAATGAATGATCGCAAGGATGTGGGGAAAGAGATTCACTTAATACATTGCTGGAGGAACTGCAAATTGGTGAAACCACTCCAGAAAGCAGTGGGGAGATTCCTCATAAAACTTGGAATAGAACCACTATTGGACCCCATCATCACACTCCTCACTTTATTCCCAAAGGACTTATAATCAGCATACTACAGTGACACAGCCACTTCAATATTTAATAGCTGCTCAATTTACAATAGTCAAGCTATGGAGCCAACCTAAGTGCCATACATCAGATGAATAGATAAAGAATTTGGTATACATACACAATGGAATACTACTCAGCCATAAAGAAGACTGAAATTATATTATTTGCCAGTAAATGGATGGCAGTGGAGACTATCATGCTTTGTGAAATAAGCCAGTCCCCAAATCCAAAGGCAGAATGTGGATGCTAACTCACAACAAGGGAGTGAAAGATTAGAGGTTCAGTGGACTAGACAAAGGGGAATGAAGAGAAGGGAGGGAGCATGGTAATAGGAAATATAGGAGAATGAGTAGGACACATCTTTCCTATCTTCATCTATAAATACACGACCAATGTAGCTTCTCATCATGTAAAACTACAATAATAGGGGGAACCTATTTTCAAAAAGTTAGATTATTCTATGTATGTATAATATGTCAAAAGATACTATAATGTCAAAATAATAATATTTTTTAAAAGAAGTTGCAAAAAATATTGTATTCCTAGATCTGAGGTTGTAGCTCACTGGTGGAGCACTTTCCTAGCATGTGTGAGGCACTGGGTTGGATCCTCAGCACCACATAAAAGAGAATTTAAGTAAAGGTATTAAACAAAAATAGCTCTACCAAAAGAAAAATACTATATATATATATTTGTGTGTGTGATTCATTTATTTATTTATTTAATTTATTTATTTGATTCCCACTACTTCAAGTTGGGAAGTTCATATATTAGCCCACATATTTGACTCCTACTATCTAATTCTTGAACTAGTTTTCTATTTCAGTTGGTTTTTTATTATTGGTACCATTGTTAAATATAAAACTCCAGACTATAAGTAATGCTGCAGAGTTGTAGTAACAAAAACAGCATGATATTGACACCAAAAGATGCCCAAACTCCAATAGGACAGAAGAGAAGACAGAGACAAATCCACATACTTAGAGCCCTCTGATACTTAACAAAGGTGCAAAAAATATACACTAGAGGAAAGAGCCTTTTTAATAAATGGTGCTGGGACTACTGGATAAGTATATGTAGAAAAATAACACTAAAACCCTATTTTGCACCCTGCACAAAACTCAAATGAAAATGGATCAAACACTTAGGAATTAAAGCAGAAATCTTACAACTGCTAGAAAAGAACATAAGGCCAACACTCCATCATAAAATGGCTGGCACCAGCTTCCTTAACAGGACACTCAAAAGTACATAAACTGAAACTATGAATAAATAAGTGGGATGCCATCAAACTACAAAACTTCTTCCCAGCAAAGGAAATAAGGAAGAGTGTGAAGAGAGAGCCTACAGAATGGGAAAAAAAATCTTGGCCAGAACTCATCTGATAAGGAATTTAATACCCAGAATATATAAATAACTCAAAATATAAAATATATAAATATAAAATATAAAAATATCTCAAATAACCCAATCACTAAATAGTTAATAGAAAAAACTAAATAGAAACTTCTTTACAAACAACAACAACAAAAAACACAAATAGCCAAATAGATGAGAAAAGGTTCAACCTCTCTAGCAATCAGGGAAAAGCAAATGAAAACACTAAAATTTCATCTCACTCCAGAATTGCAATGTTCAAGAATACACATAAACAATATGCGGGGAAGGTTGTGAGGAAAAGGAACACTTGTACATTGTTAGTGGGACTGCAGCCTAGTACAACTCCAGAAATATCTTTATTTTTATTTATTTTTACCTGGTGCTGAGGATTTAGCACAGGGACTCAGATGTGTGAGGCAAGTGATTTCCACCGGCTCAGACTTAGAGAAACCTGAGCAGAAGTGATTGAGGTCATGCAGGTGATTGAGGTCATGCAGGTGACTGGAGAGGGTGAATTAATTGGTGCCTCAAAAGGCAAAACAGAAGACACAGAGTGGAATGATGTGTCCAGAGAACCCCAGCCCTAGAATGAATTCTTAAAAAGTTGTTATGTGCACATATAAATATACCACAGGGAACTCCACCTTTATGCATAGGTAGAAAGAAGCAATCAAATATAAATTGATATAAATTAATAGATGATCAAAAGGAAGTCTAGTAGAGTAGATGAAGGAAATTTGGGAGA
>NW_026001056.1:0-2431 GCF_001458135.2 Marmota marmota marmota | reverse complement strand
CCACAAGCCCTAACACTATCGCTAAGCATAAAACAAGCCCTAACCCTATGCCTAGTTCTAAAACAAAACTGAGCCATAGCCCTATCACTAACCCTAGCCTAACCTTAACCCTAGACCTGACATTAGCCCTATCCCTAGCCCTAATCCTAGTTCTAAGCCTAGCCTTAATCCTAACCCTGATCTTAACTCTAGCCCTAACCTTAATTTTATCTCTTATCCTAGCACTAAACATGGCTGTAACATCATACCTTACCTTAAACCTAACGCTAACCCTAACCCTAGCCCTAAACCTAGTCCTAAATCTAACACTAACCATAGCACTAATCTTTGCCCTCATTTAGCCCTAACACTAAACCTAACCCTATCCCTATTCCTAAGACTAACTCTAACTCTCGCCCTAGCCCTATCCGTAGTTCTAAACCTATACCTTACCAAAACCCAAATGCTAGCCTTATCCCTAGCCCCAAACTTAGCCATAACCTCCACCAAAGGCTTAAACCTGGATCTAAAATGAAAATTAAGCATAAACCTCACCCTAACACTCGCCCTAACCCTAATGCTAATTGGAAAACTAGCCCCAAATCTACCCCAACCATAAAACAAAACCAAGCCATAACCCTAATCCTTAAACTAAACCAAACCCTAAAGCTACACCTAGCCCTAAACCTAGCCCTAATTTGAGTCCTAACCCTAACCTTAACCCTAGAAATAACCTTGACCCTGACTCAGCCCCTAACACTAACCCTAGCTCTAAATATTGTGCTAACACTAACCCTAGAACTAACCCAAAACGGAAACCTAATTCTTTCATTAGCCATAGCTCTAATGATAAAACAAATCCTAGCCTGAATCCAAGACCTAACCCTACTTTTCACTCTAACCCTAACCCTAAACCTAGTCCTAAACCTAACCCTAACCTTAACCCTACCTTTCACCCTATCCCTTTCCCTAAGCCAAACTCTCACCCTAATGCAACCCTAGTCCTAAACTTAATCTTTATCCTACCCCAAACCCTAACTCTATTACTAGTCCTATCCTAGCCCTCATTCTAGTTCTAAACCTAACCTTAACCCTGACCCTTATTCTGACCCTAACACTAACCCTGACCCTTATTCTGACCCTAACACTAACCCTAAGTCTAAACCAGACCCTAACACTAAACCAAACCCTAAAACCACCCCTACCGGTAAACCTATACCTAAACCTAACAGTATCACTAGCACTAGACCAAACCTAATCCTAAATAGAGTCATAAATCTAGCCCTAGCCCTAAACAAAAACCTAGCACTAGCTCTAACAATAACTGTTAACCTAATGTGAAGACTAACCCTATCCCTAGACCCAACGCTAGGCGTAATTCTGGCACTCACCCTAAAACTAACCCTACCCTGAACCATGACACTTAACCTAAAACAATCTCTAGCTATAAACCTTATCCTAACACAAAACCTAACCTAACACTAGACAAATTCATAACCCTGACTGTAAAAGTAGCCATAAACCTATTCCTAGCTCTTATATTTCCAATAGCCCTAATGTTAGTCCTAAACCTCACACAAAACCTAGCCCTTATCTAGCCCTAAACCTAGCTGTAATCGTAATCCTAGCCATAACCCTAGACCTAGGCCTAATCCTACGCTCGCCCTTGCCCTAAGCCTAGCTCAAACGCTAATTCTTACCCTAAACATAACCCTAACCCTAAACAAAGCCCTGATTCTAACCCTAACCCTCGCCAAAGACTTAACCCTAGCTCAAATGCTAATACTTACTGTAAAACTATCCCTGACACTAATCCTAGCCTTAACCCTAACCCTAGCCCTAATTGTAACCTTATCCCTAGCACTAACATTAGCTCTAACACTATCCATTACCCTAATGATGAGTCTAACTCAAATGCTCACACTAGGCCTAATGCTAACCCTTTCACTAAATCTATCCCTATCCATTACTCTAAATCGAACCTGAACTCTAAACCTAATCCTTTCCATTACCCAATCTATAACCCTAACCCTAAAGCTAAGTCAATCCTTAACCCTAAAATTTAACCTAAACCAAACCCTACATAGACCCTGACCCTAATAATACAACTAGCTTTAAGCCTGACCCTTACCCTAAACCTAACTCTTGTCGCGACTTCTTGCCCGCAAGGAAGACGCAACACTCAGGAATCTTCTTTCAGTAGTTTATTTCAGGCCCTTGATAGTTCTTCTTCTCCCTCTCGGATGCCCCTCCCAGCCTTAATAAAGCATCTCAAGCCCCAATGCAAAGCAGCCACATGGAGCTTTCTCATAGGGTGATGAAAAGTCATGCGCCAACTCTCCCAAATAAGGAGTTGTTTGTCACAGACCACAGCGGAGCCAGCGCCATCTTGTAATGGTGACCATAATTTGCATAAACGGCAGAAGCGGCTCACCACAGTTCCCCCTTTCTA
>NW_026001055.1:0-5780 GCF_001458135.2 Marmota marmota marmota | reverse complement strand
GTGCCCCTGACCTCCCTGCAGGCCTCCCTGCAGGCCACTGCTCTTACTTCTGAAAGATGGTGAAGTGGTAAGTGCATACATAAGGTACATAGAAGGAAAAAGATTTTTTTTTGCAAAACCAGCTGGGACTAAAGTAACGAAGTTAAAGAATGCAGTATAGGAAATGCAGGCCCTGTCCTCAAAACCCAAGTTAAATGCACATAAGATGGGGACAGCCCAGTGGGCAGGTCCAGGTTGAAATCATGTGGAATACCCTACAGATCAGCTCCGATAAAAGCCATACAGAAAAACCAACCCATAAACCCAAAAAAGATCCAAAGTATAGTACTGATGAATGCTACAACACCAAGGAGTCATGAAAATATTATGCTAAGTCCAAGAAGCCAGTCACAAAAGACCACATATCCTATGATTTAACTTACATGAAATGTCCAGTATAGGCAAATCCATAGAAATAGAAAGTAGACTGTGGTTGCAAAGGGGTGAAGAGAGATAGGAATAAGGAATGACTACTAACAAATATGGAGTTTCTTATTAAGGTAATGAAAATGTTCTAAAATGTATTATGCTGTTACCTGCACAAGATTCACCTTGATGAATATATTTAAAATCATTAAATTGTATGTCTTAAAGATGTGCATTATATCTAAATAAAGTTTTTATATTAAAAAAAACAAGCCATATTGGAATGGAAGCCAGAATATATCATTAACAGAATCATTACCGGATCATACCTCTCAAAAATAGAGAAGAGAACATAAATCTGCTTTATCCAACACTTATATGAAGTCTTTGAAACATGTTCATTCCTGCTTCTTTCAATTAAAATGTTTTAGAGGTTAAGTTTCCCTTATCAAAAGGCCTGGAAATATTTCAGATTTTAGACTTCTTTGGATTTTGGAATATTTGCATAGACTACTCCCCAATCTGAAAAATTTTGAGTATCATATCAGCCCCCCAAAACTTTTTGTTTTATGACAGGGATTGAATTCAGGTGCACTCAACCACTGAGCCACATCCCCAGCCCTATTTTATATTTTGTTTACAGACAGGTTCTGATGGAGTTGCTTAGCACCTCACTTTTTGCTGAGGCTGCTTTTGAACTCGAGATCCTCCTGCCTCAGCTTTCCAAGCCACTGGATTACAGGCATGTGCCACCTCACCTGACTCAGCTCAAGTATTTGATGTGTGAAATTCTTTTTAGAAATCTGAAAAAGGGCTGAGGTGGTGCCTCAGCAGTAGAGCGCTCGCCTAGCACGTGCAAGGCGCTGAGTTCCATCCTCAGCACCACATAAAAATAAATAAATAAATAAAGGTATTGTATCCAAGTACAACTAAAAAATACACAGACATTTATATATTTTAAATCTGAAAAATAACTTAGTTGAGGCCTGCAGTTGTAGCTCAGTGGTAGAGTTCTTGCCTAGCATGCACAAGGCCCTGGTTTGATCCCCCAAACAAGAAAAACAAAAGAGGAAGGAGCAGGAGAGAAGAACAAGAAAAATTTAGTTGATTAAACTCCCACTTTTTAAATTTTTGAATCAGATTGGATCGTGTCTTATAATTCTCTAAATAAAATCTATTCCCATTAACTTATGAGGTTAGAGTTCATGATTATTAAGCATACCAATAACTCTATGTATCTATACATTAAATTTTGCTTAGTTGTTTTTTTTTTCAATTCAAGATAAGATAAAATTCAAAATGAAGAGATAATTGCAGATATCAAGAGACCAAAATACCAAGAGGCTGAATTGTGTCTGCAAGTGAGGAAGGTCATGCTCATGCCTACCACTATATTTCAGTGCCTGGAATGATAGTGCCTAGGACAGAGTAGGTGCTCTGATTTATTTGCTGAATGAACTGATGTGATGTGAATGCCCATTTGACTCCTCCTCTCTTAGGCTTTTGTTGAAAAGAAGAATAGGAAGAGTTGTTTCTGTCAGGGTTGGATCATTAATAAAGATATTTTATTGCGGGGAATGAGTATTGGGGATTGAATTCAGGGACACTCAACCACTGAGCCACATCCCCAGCCCAATTTTGTATTTTATTTAGAGACAGGGTCTCCCTGAGTTGTTCAGCGCCTCGCCATTGCTGAGGCTGGCTTTGAACTCAAGATCCTCTTGCCTCAACCTCCCCAGCCCCTGGGATTAGAGGTGTGCCCCACTGTGCCCTAGTAATAAAGATATTTTGTGTCAGTAAATTAAATATATATTTTGTGTTAAGTAAATCCACATATAATGTAATTTCATGAATGAAGCTCTTATAAAATAGGATGATCATAAGGAATAATCCAGGCCATGAATAATTTGGATAATATGTGTGAGTTAATGAGGGTCCTCCTTGAGTTCCTTATCCACATCCACCTCTGTTTTAACCAAAGCCACTTTAGCCCCACATAGACACCCTCCCTCCTGTGCTCTATTCCAGTCTGCTTAGCTCTTTAATATTGAGGTCTGTACCTGATTAAACTGGTACAAAGACACATTCAATATTCAATAATAGAGAAATTCAACCAACCTGCGGCTATGTATAATAGTGTAACTTACATGCATTGCACATAAAACCAGGTGCAGGGCTGTGTTGATCAGCAAAGTGCTTGCATCTGCAGCGAACAGGCTGAGTGCCATTCAAAGGCACGAAAAGGTAAGCCCTGCACTGGCAGCCAATCACTTGGCAAGGCAGATCAATAGGGCGCTGCTGTGGAATTGTTTCAAAGTCAGTTTTATGTAGCTTATACCTGAAAAAAGAAAGGGAAGACATACAAACACAATCGGGTATTACCAAAAGTTACAATCTCTATTCTGTCATGCAAATACAATTCTTTTTTGTTTGGTTTTGCTATTCTTGTTAATAAGGAAAACAAACTCCCCTGTATGCAGTATTTGTCAGCTTTGGTCAGAGGGAATCTTCATACTTTTAGATTTTTATTTTAAGTTATATAAGAAGTTTCATAGCAATACCAAGATACATAAAATACTTGCTCATCAATGCAGATCCTTTGATATGTATGCATAACCTGAGAGTGTCAAAAAGGTTCTTTATAAAAATGCTTTTGAGGGGCTGGGGATGTGGCTTAGCGGTAGGCGCATGTGAAGCCCTGGGTTCCATCTTCAGCACCACACAAAAACAAACAAACAAATAAATAAACAAAGATACTGTGTCCAACTACAACTAAAAGAAATAAGTATTTAAAAAAATGCTTTTGATTAAATGCACTACTTAAATTTATTTTCATGGTTTGATTTTTAAATTGAAGTAGGCTCCATATGTATGTACTATTGCAACTTATTTTAATATAATTTTAACTTTTATTTCAAAGTAAACCTCAGATATTTTAAAAACTAAAATTCTGTTAAAAGATTGTTAGTAATTTTTTACTCCTTCTCAGAAGGAGCCACTTAGTAAAATAATATTAAATTTGTCTTATTCTTAATAAGGATCTAAGAAATTTAGGTTAAACAATGACATAATAGTTTTCACTTAGAAAAAAGAGCCACCTTTTTAAAAAATACATGTAGTTTATAATTATGTAGTTTACAACTGCATATAGTGGCTGAGGAGAGCGTTAAAGAAGAACCAATTGCATTTAAAAATGCTTCAAGAAATTTAATAAAGCCATCTTTTCACACAGAAAGTTCATTTTGGAAAATATACCCTAAGAAAATAATTACACATAAAGAAAAAGCATTGTGCATAAAGACAATATTAACAATAGTATCTATAATAGCAAATATATACCATATGTGTATAAGTGTACATATGCATATTCACACATATATAGGAATAGATAAGCAAATGACTAGAGGATAGTTTTCAAACTTTTTAAACCCTTTCTTCAAATAAAATCTTTCACGGAATCATAACACTGTATGTAAAATAGATGAAAGCAGGAATTGAAGGCCCCCTTCCCTTCCCTTAACCTGCCCTTCCAGCTGGTGCACCCTTGAGTCTTGCTCAAAGCTCAGTGAACACATGATGAACACCACTGGGCTAGCTGGAGTATCCTGCGGGTATTAAAAACCTCGTTTGAGATTACTATAATAATGTATAAACATTTCTGTGATTCTGTCATTAAAAAAGAGCTTAATATTCTATATACATACAAAACCAACAACTAAATGAACTATGCAAAGAAAAAATTACATAAAGTTAGTAGTATAACAGCAACTGGCTGTTGGGGGGTGTGTGTTCTACTTTTCTATATTCCTCCCCATTTTCCTTAATGACAATGTCTCACTTCGATAACAAGGGGAAAAAATAGTTTGAGTAGAAAACTCAGTACTACAAGTTTCTCCATTGAATTTGGCTGGGTTTTTGAGGGTCAAATACATGCTCTACAAATGCTATATAGATAAGAAACTAGCATGAAATCTTTTTTTTTTCCATCAAATAAACTCTTTATTTTGATAATAAATTTATTTACATATTTCTGGGATGCAAATGGTTCCTCACATGATTTCTAGTTTATTTATTTATTTTTTTTAAATCAACTTTCAGGTTTAGGCTCTTTGTTTCATTGAATCTTCTTTTCTATAAGCAGCATGAAATCTTTTAAGAATTATAAAACTATCATAAAATTAACAAACCCTTCTTCAGTTATAAAAGATAGCAACACATGCCTCTCCTCCATCCATCACAATGTTTTTAACTGAGATTGCTAGATAAACTTAAAGTCAATCTGTATACACATTACTCATCCTAGCAACTGCCTAAAACAACCTCTGGCAAAGTGCAACTGTAAACAGCAACTACACAAAAAGTCTCTCAAAAATGAGCCCCAGGAATTCCTATCAAAACAAGAAATTTACCCTTCAGTGGTTTCCTCAGAATAAAAAATCAAAGTTGTTGTTTGAAAACACGTAATAGGTTCAGTGGTTTTTCTGTGAAGCTGTTTGATCATTTTGATCTTTACAACTGTGAGAAGGTAGTAAAAATCGGAAGCAGAGCATGTACACAGAGAATTGCAAACCTCAGACCCAGGCAGCCTGCATTAAGGACTGGAGCCCCCTAACCTCTTTGCCCCTGTGATTTTCTTGGAACATGATCCTTGTAACCAAAAGCAAACATTGTAACAAAAGCAGTGTATGCTTATGTTTTTATTTCTAAAGAAAGGTTCTTAAAATAAAGTATCAACACAGCTGTTCTTTAAGATGGGAAGGGTGATTAGTAAATTTGAGAAGGAATGATTGTTTATCAATGGGTAGCATGGGACAGGTGGACACTGCTTCCTAGCCAAACTGAAAGATCCACAGCAGAGCCACAGGAGCACCAATATCTTGTTCGCCAAGAAAACAGAGGTGCTTAAGGCATAGTCTATGAATCTAAAAGAATAGAACCAAAAAAAAAATTTAATGACAAGAAACTTTTAGGTATTTCTATTGTTTTATGTAAAGGCCTATTTTTTAAGTGTTTTTTTTTTTTTTAGTTGTAGATAGACTGTGTGCCTTTATTTGTTTACTTTATGTGGTGCTAAGGATCGAACCCAGTGCCTCACACTTGTGAGGCAAGCACTCTGCCTCTGATTTACAGCCCCAGCCCAAAGCCTATTTTTAAATGTTTCTTAATCATCACATTATTACTTATGGAAGGAGAATATGTTTTGCTATTGTTCTTATTTTCTAGTCATGAGAAAATAGCAATAAACTATGTTACCTATGTGTACAAAAACACAGTGTCTCCGGGCCAACGAGTTTACAATCCATTCCTGTTGGTGATCGCCAGCTCACAAATAACCTGTTCTGTAAGCGCATAGGTAAAACTTTCTTTTTGTATTC
>NW_026001054.1:0-2431 GCF_001458135.2 Marmota marmota marmota | reverse complement strand
ATTTCCGCTCTGATTTTAATTATTTCTTGCCTTCTGCTACATTTGCTGTTGTTTTGCTCTTCCTTTTCTAGGGCTTTGAGATGAAGTGTGAGCTCATTTATTTGTTGGTTTTTCCTTTTTTTGAGGAATGACCTCCAAGCCATGAATTTCCCTCTTAAAACTGCTTTCATTGTGTCCCATAGATTCCGATATGTTGCGTCTGTATTTTCATTTATCTCTAAGAATTTTTTGATTTCCTCCTTTATGTCTTCTGTAATCCATTGATCATTCAGTAACATATTGTTCATTTTCCAGGTGATGCAGGATTTTTCCTTCCTTGTTTTATCATTGATTTCCAGTTTCATTCCATTATGATCAGATAAGATGCATGGTATTATCTCCACACCTTTATATTTACTAAGGGTTGCCCTATGGCATAATATATGGTCTATCTTTGAGAAGGATCCATGTGCTGCTGAGAAGAACGTATATCCACTTGATGATGGTTGATATATTCTATATATGTCAGTTAAGTCTAGGTTATTGATTGTGTTATTGAGTTCTATAGTTTCTTTATTCAGCTTTTGTTTGGAGGATCTGTCTAATGGTGAGAGCGGTGTGTTGAAGTCACCCATAATTATTGTGTTGTGGTCTATTTGATTCCTGAACTTGAGGAGAGTTTGTTTTATGAACGTTGCAGCACCATTATTTGGTGCATACATATTGATAATTGTTATGTCTTGTTGGTGAATGGTTCCTTTTAACAGTATATAGTGTCCTTCTTTATCCCTTTTGATTAACTTAGGTTTGAAGTTGATTTTATTCGATATGAGTATGGCCACTCCTGCTTGCTTCCGAGGACCATATGAGTGGTATGATTTTTCCCAACGTTTCACCTTCAGCCTGTGTATGTCTTTTCCTGTCAGATGAGTCTCCTGAAGGCAGCATATTGTTGGGTCTGTTTTTTTAATCCAAGTTACTAGCCTATGTCCTTTGATTGGTGAGTTTAAGCCATTAACGTTTATGGTTACTATTGATATATGGTTTGTACTTCCAGTCATGCTTATTTATTTATTTATTTTAATTTGGCTAGTTTTTCCTCTTTGGTTATTCCCCCCCCCCTTTACTGAGTTACCTCCCACTGTTAGTTTTGGGTGCTGTTTTTTGTTTCCTCTTCTTGTAGTGTTTTGCTCAAAATGCTTTGCAGTGCTGGTTTTCTGGCTGCGAATTCTTTTAACTTTTGTTTATCATGAAATATTTTAATTTTGTTGTCAAACCTGAAGCTTAATTTTGCTGGATACAATATTCTTGGTTGGAATCCATTATTTTTCAGCATTTGAAATACGTTGTTCCAGGATCTTCTCGCTTTCAAAGTCTGTGATGAAAAATCAGCTGTTAACCTAATTGGTTTACCCCTGAATGTAATCTGCCTCCTTTCTCTTGTAGCTTTTAATATTCTCTCCTTGTTTTGTATGTTGGATATCTTCATAATAATGTGTCTTGGAGTTGGTGTCTATTATGGTTTTGTATGTTTGGGGTCCTGTAGGCTTCCAGAATTTGGCAGTTCATTCCATCTTTCATTTCTGGAAAGTTTTCTAAGATTATTTCATTCAATAGGTTGCTCATACCTTTGGTTTGGACCTCTATACCTTCTTATATAGTTATATATATGTAGTTATATATATATAGTTATATATATAGTTGGAAGAGGAAATTTCAGCTTCTTCTTCTGCTTGAAATATCGTTCTTGTTTTAATATGCATGTGTCAGAAAAGTAGGGCATCTTTATTATTATTTATATTTCCTCTGAAATATCTCTTTATATCTTTTGTTCACTTTTATCTTGGGTTGTAGCCATTTTTTTTTGTAAAATTTTAGAAACTCTATATGAAAGATATTTGCACTTTGTTTCCACATAGATTTTCCCCATTTTGTTATTTTTTTATGACATCTTTTTTTGCCAGGCAAAAAATACTTTTTAAAATGAATCATACTTGTTATCATTCTGGACCTGAAATGTCCTCCAGAGTCTCATGTGTTCATAGGTGGGGCGTTTCAGAATAGTTGGATCATGAGTGTTCTGACTCCATCAGTGGATTAATCCATTGATGGCTTAATGGACTACTGAGAGATGGATATTTTTGGAGGAAGTAGATCTCTGGGGATGTGCCCTAGAAGAGTTTATCTTCTTTCTGTACCTCCTCCTCTGCTTCATGGTGGCCATGACCTGAGTAGCTTTCCTCTACAATGAGCAATGGAGCTGCTGACCATAGACGGAAACTTCTGAAACCATGAGCCAAAATAAATCTTTTATCCTTTTTCATTGACAGGTATTTTGGTCACAATGATGGAAAGTTGACTAACACACTTATTTATGGCCTCTGAAAGAATACTCTGCCAACTGTTCTCTACTTTCAGGTAATGAATAACTTCATCTTATGCTTCATTCCTG
>NW_026001053.1:0-2431 GCF_001458135.2 Marmota marmota marmota | reverse complement strand
TGCAGCCTTACATTTTCTTTTTCTGTACCAGGGATCGAACCCAAGGCCACTTAACCAGTGAGCCACATCCCCAGCACTTTTTAAATTTTATTTAGAGACAGGTTCTCACTAAGTTTCTTAGGGCCTCATTAAATTGCTGAGGCTGGCTCTGAACTCGTGATCCTCCTACTCAGGTTCCTGAGTAGCTGGTATTACAGGCATATGCCACCACACCCCAGTTCAGCCTTACATTTTTCAGTGTGAGCTGTGTGTGTCATTGTCTAGGTCTCCATTCTTGGTCATTAGCTTCCTTGTCCGCTGCAAGTGATGACAACACAATGTATCATTTCAACTTCTCTTAAATGGCACTGACCTCCACATCTCTGCAGCCCATTTCATAGTTTTGCCCTCATTTTTCAATAGATATCTTCACTTGATACTTTCTGACACACAATTTTGAACTCTTTATTATCTATGCACATACGCTCTTTGTCCTACATTCCATTTCTTGATTCACATTACCTTCCAAATAGCTACCTAATAAGCTGTGCATGTTTGTGTAATTATGGGTATATGTTCACAAAAAGGGTTAACATTCTCAGTCATATGGAAAAGGATCATGTTGGGTCCTCATCTTACACCCTGTACTAAGTTACAGGATAGGGAGATGGCCAAAAGAGAGCAATGTGGTTGCGGCTATTTCCCTAAATTAGTGTTGCCATATTACATTTAGCTTTCTAAAAACATCATTTTCAAGTGCTGGTGACAACAGACCCAGGTAATTGTTAGCATAATTGCAACCATCTTCCTTTTCCCCCACCCCCACTTTATGAATACTGTTCTTATTCCCAAGATAAAACTTACTGGTCTGGAGACGTGCCAGTCTCCCCCTGTTTTCTCATTGAGAGATGGGAGGCAACTTTCCAGCCCCTGAGATAGGGATGTAGTGATTTCCCTATTCTCTCCTTGAGAAGATAAAAGGACATGCTGGTTTTCTTGTCTCCCACCCCCCACCTTCGGAGAGATAGGGAAACTGCCTGTCTTTGTTTCCAAGAAACAAGACTTGCCTTCCACAAGATCAGAGGATGCTCACTATGTCAGTCAAAACTAAACACCCCCCCCCTTCTTAGCCCGGGCCATGATTCTAGCCTATAAGAGATAACATTCAAGGGGGAGTCGCTGATGCTTTCCCTGCTTGCTGCTGCTGTCCCTCTCTCTGTGCAGAGCAGCCTTGTCAGGCTCCTGACAATAAGCCCACTTTTTATCCCAGATGAGTGTGTGATTAGTCCTGTGCCACTTTTTTTTTTCAGTAATAATGTTCTTAATTTGGCTCATGGCTTACTATTTCCTCCAGTTCTTACTCCTTAACATTTGGGGGGACACCAATGAGGCTCTGTGTGCCTGCCATTTTCTCCCCATCCTTTTCAAGAGAAATAGATGCTAACCAGTGCATATTTTACCCTGTGGCTTTGAACTAGTAGAAGATTCCAGCAAATTGATGAACATTTTTCAAAGTTTCAGGGTAATTTGGGGTCATCTTGAATTCTTACAACTTAGTTATTGATTTCAGTAGTGATCAGGTGATGAGAAATGAATTAATTTCCAATCAATGTCATGTACATAAATGTCTTAAGTATTTTTGGGATACTTTAAAATTACATTCAAAGATAACTTTATATTTTTTCTACTTTATAATTATCTTTACTTTTAATGCTAGAAAAGAAAATACATCCTGAAATAATGTACTATTTATTAATTTTTAATTAAACAAATGCTTTCATTATGGTTATTTGCAAGTTGAAAATATAATTAATATAATTAAGTTAAGCTCTTAGTTTGCATGGTCATATGTATGAAATTTAAAAAATGTAGCTTCTGAGTTTTGCATAAATTTAAATATTTTCTTGTATAAAATATTTTTAAAGATTGTAGTTTATATTTAGTGCTTTAGCCATCTAAAATGCACTTTCATTATGAGAGTAAAGAATTCATTTAGTATTTTACCATTTCAATTATTCCAGTACCATTTTTAGGTACTGCATTCTTCATTACACTTAATTTAAATACCATATTTATCATAAAACAATCCCCCCCGTAGGACTGTTTCTTCAGATACTTCCTCATTTCTTGTAACTTTTTTTCAATTCCTATACAAGTGTATACTTGTATAGGAGGTTTTTTTTAAGATATATATTGATATTGCTAGGCATGGAACCAACTTACATTTCCAGGTTTTCAAATAGTTCTTAAAAATTTTACTTATTTTCTCTTTCATGTAAATTTAAGTTTAAGCTTTTTCATTTACATAAAAATAATTCCAGTTGGCATTTGGCATGAATTTCATCAAGTGTCCTTGCTGAAGTTGTTCAAAACTCATCAAATTGTAGATAGTTTTGATCATGCTGATTATGAAACCCAGGGTCTCATGTAGGCTAGGCAAGTGTAAATTGTA
>NW_026001052.1:0-2431 GCF_001458135.2 Marmota marmota marmota | reverse complement strand
TTTTTTTTTTTTTTTTTGAGCTCTTTATATACCCTAGAGGTTAGTGCTCTATCTGATGTGTGAGGAGTAAAAATTTGCTTCCAAGTTGAAAACTCTCTATTTACCTCACAGATTGTTTTTCTTGCTGAGGAGAAGCTTTTTAGTTTGAATCCATCTCTTTTATTGATTCTTAATTTTAATTCTGTGCTATGGAGTCTTATTCAGGAAGTTGGGGCCTAATCTGATACTATGGAGATTAGGGCCTACTTTTTCTTCTATTAGACACAAGGTCTCTGGTTGTATTCTCAAGTATTTGATCCATTTTGAGTTGAGTTTTGTGCGTGGTGAGAGATAGGGGTTTAATTTCATTTTGTTGCATATGGATTTCCAGTTTCCCCAGCACCATTTGTTGAAGAGTCTGTCTTTTCTCTAGTGCATGTTTTTGGTGACTTTGTCTAACATAAGATAACTGTAATTATGTGGGTTAGTCTCTTGTGTCCTCTATTCTGTATCATTGGTCTACCAGTCTATTTTTTTATGGATAATTTTAACTTTTAGTATTTTCTAGAAAATAAAATACCTATTGGAATATTTTTCTTCTATAAGATTTTAGAAACACAACATTCTATATTTAGTGATTTTTCCTGTAATCTGTGTTTTAATGTAGTGACAAGGACCTATTTTTCATCTTGAGCAATTAATGGGATGGCTGATTTTTCATGCTTACCCTTCTTTTTTTAATTGTTTTTTATTAGCTACACATGACATTACAATGATCTTGGCAATTCATACATTTGAATCATTGGGGTATAATTTCTCATTTTTTCTAATTGTACAGGTTGCAGAATCACATTGGTCATACAGTCACCTATATAATACATCAATCATATTGTCTATTCTATTCTGCTGCCCTTCCTATCCCCCCTACTCCTCCCCTCCCCTCCCATCCTTTCTCTCTATCCAATCTAATGTGATACACTTTTTTTCTTTTTCTCATTACAACATCATAAATGTATTCTGTATAAAAATGAGGTTCTCCTCCCATCTTCAGTGCAACTCCCCTTCTCCCTCTTTTTCCATCCCACCTCTCTTCCCTATTTAGTAGTAGTCTTCTTCTCATGCTCTTCCTTCCTATCCCATTTTGAGTCACCCCCTTTATATCAGAGAAGATATTTGGCATTTATTTTTTAGGGATTGGCTAACTACACTTAGCATAATCTGCTCTAATGCCATCCATTTCCCTGCAAATGCCATGATCTTGTTATTTTTTAGTGCTGAGTAATATTCCATTGAAGATAAAGTTGGCCCTAATCTTCATCACGTGGGGGCAGTCCCAAATTCCTTAATAAGACACCGATAGCACAAGAGTTAAAACCAAGAATCAACAAATGGGACAAATTCAAACTAAAGAGGTTTTTCTCAGCAAGAGAAATAATATGTGAGGTGAATAGGGAGCCTACATCATGGGAACAAATTTTTACCCCTCAAACATCAGATAGAGCTCTAATCTCTAGAGTCTACAAAGAACTCAAAAAGTTAAACAACAAAAAAACAAATAACCCAATCAACAAATGGGCCAAGGACTTGAACAGACACTTCTCAGAAGAGGATATATAGTAAATCAACAAATACATGAAAAAATGCTCACCATCTCTAGCAGTCAGAGAAATGCAAATCAAAACCACTCTAAGATACCATCTCACTCCAGTAAGATTGGCAGCCATTATGAAGTCAAACAACAACAAGTGCTGGCGAGGATGTGGGGAAAAGGGTACACTTGTACATTGCTGGTCGGACTGCAAATTGGTGCAGCCAATTTGGAAAGCAGTATGGAGATTCCTGGGAAAGCTGGGAATGGAATCACCATTTGACCCAGCTATTCCCCTTCTCGGACTATACCCAAAAGACCTAAAAACAGCATCCTACAGGGACACAGCCACATCAATGTTTATAGCAGCACAATTCACAATAGCTAGAATGTGGAACCAACCTAGATGCCCTTCAATAGATGAATGGATTAAAAAAGGTGGCATTTATTTCTACCAGTCTATTTTGGTGCCAGTACCAGGCTGTTTTTGTTATTCTTGCTCTGCAGTATACTTTAAGGTCTGGTATAGTGATGCTACCTGCTTCATTCTTCTTGCTAAGAATTGCTTTAGCTATTTCAGGTCTCTTATTTTTCCAGATGAATTTCATGATTGCTTTTTCTATTTCTATGAGGAATGCCTTTGGGATTTTGATTGGGACGGCATTGAATCTGTATAGTGCTTTTGGTAGTATGGTCATTTTAACAATATTATTTCTGCCTATCCAAGAACAAGGTAGATCTTTCCATCTTCTAAGGTCTTCTTTAATTTCTTTCCTTAGAGTTCTGTAGTTTTCATTGTAGAGGTCTTTCACCTCTTCTGTTGGGTTGATTCCCAAGTTGTTTTTTTTTTTTTTTTTTTTTTTT
>NW_026001051.1:0-2431 GCF_001458135.2 Marmota marmota marmota | reverse complement strand
AAAAAAAAAAAAAAAAGAATGGTAGGAGACAACAGCAAATGTTTCACCATTAGATATGGTATAAACTATATATTTTTCATAGATGGCCTTTATAAAATTGAGATAGTTCCCTTCTTTTCCTTAGTGAGAATTTTTTTCTTTTCCTTTTTTTCCTTATCCTTGGGGTTGAATCCAGGGCTTCATGCATGCTAGGTGAGTGCTGTAGAATTGAGCTACATCCCGTGCCCTTTTTATTTTTTATTTTGAGACGGGCTCTTACTTAGTTGCCCAGGCTGACTTTGAACTTGTTATTTTCTTGCCTCACCCTCCTGAGTAGATGGAATTAGAGGCATGTGCCACCATGCCCAGATCAATAAGAGTTTTTATCATAAATAGATGTTGACTTTTTTAAGAAAATGAAATATTTTTATAGACACAATAACTGTATTTATTGATTAATTTTTATGTAGTGCTGAGGACTGAACCCAGTGCCCCTCACATTTTACCATCAAGTATTCTACCACCGAGCTACAACTATAGCTCAGATGTTGTCTTTTTTCAAATACCTTTTCTGCATTAATTGTTATGATCATACTGAGTTTTTTTTCATTTGTTGACATATGATGGTCTACATTGATTTCAAATACCAAAATAGGCCTGTATCCTTGGGATAAACTAATGTGTTTATGTAACTGGTATATAATTCTTGTATATGTTGTTGGACTTAATTTACTAATATTTTGTTGAAGATTTTAAAATCTTAAGTTCTTGAGAGCTCTTAGTCTATAGTTCCATACTTTTTTATCTTGCTAATTTTCTATCTAGAGGTTCTATCAATACTTAAGTAAAGTTGTAGATTTCTGTATTTCTGCTTTTAGCTCAGTGTTGTTTTCCTTCTGTTTGGAAGCTCTGTTGTTTGGTGCATCCATAAAATGGTGGATTGATTTTTTTATCTTTATATTTTGTCCCTTTTCATCTCTAGTAATTTTCTTTCCTGTGAAGTCTACTTTATCTGTTATTATGTACCCAATCTTACTTTCTTTTGATTAAAGTCATCATGATGCATCTTTTCCATCCTACTTTCAACCTATCTTGTGTTTGAAGTGATTTTTTTGTGGAAAGCATAATTTGTTTTTATCCATTTTTTTCATTCTGCCAGTGTCTCTTAATTTGTATATTTAGAACAATTGCATTCAAAGTAAGTATTGATATGCCATTTTAGTATTTGGTTTTTGTTTCTCATGTTTCTCTCTTCTCTGTTTCTCTTTTCTTGCCTGCTTGCAGATTACTTGGAAAGGTTTTAGGACTCTTTCTTGTTTTATTTATATTGTTATAATTGTGCTGTTTAGTTTCCTTAGTGGTTGCTCTAAATTACCGATAATATAAATATCCATGTGCGTGCATGCGTGCGTGTGTGTGTGTGTGTGTGTGTGTCTTATCACCCCCTTTTTGATACTGGCATTTTATTGCTTGAAGTGAAGCATTGAAACATTATATCAATTTATGTCCCTTTACCACTTCCACTTTTTCAATATAATTGTCTTAGTATTCACTCTACATATTTTGTGCATCATAATATGTATCATATAAGTTTCATCTCAACCATTAAATATGACTTAAGATACTCATGAGAAGAATAGAATATTTATCTTTTTATTTTACCCATTGCATTGTTCTTTTCTTTCTGAAGTTCCAAGCCTTTAATTTCTTTTTTCTTTGGAGAGGTTCCCTTAGTCATTCTCTAAGGATATGTCTGATAGAGACAAACTCTTCATGTTTTCTTTCATCTATCTTTTTTATTCTTCAGTACTTGAAAAATGCTATGCTTCATTCTGGCTTTTTATTTCACCTTCATAATCGGGATCAATTACCCCAGGACTTATCATAAGTCCTTTTAGAGTAGAAGAGCTGCGTCCCAATAATAAGCCTACTGTTCCTTTGGGAAGAGGTCCTTTCACCCCTGTGGGAATGATTTGAACTCCCATCTCTGGAGTTAGTACTGCTCTGGCGGAGGCGCAGATGTCCAACCCTGCGCTCCCTCTGGTTTGTCTGATGATGGATCTGATGGACAATGTGTCCTGGGCACTACCCTGATGGGGTTGCTGGGTTCCTCCAGTGCTCCGTATATTTGTGGTTTTGGGCCCCGGAGCCTTGGGCCCCCCTGTCCATTTTTTGGCAACGGAGCCTGATGCCTTTCTCCACGATATCGTGGATAAACACCTGGTCCTTGTTCGTTTTTTGATAATGGAGTACCCTCTATGGTAGTTTGAGAACGGCATTCATTAGCCCAATGTCTCCCTCTACGGCATCGTGGGCAAATACCTGGTATTCTACTCCTTTGATACCTAGTTTTGTTAAATCCTCCTCCAATGGGGCAATTCCTTTTAAAATGTCCTGTTTGTTCACAATTGTAGCATGTTCTTGGCCTGGCATCTAAAGCCTGTTTTACTGC
>NW_026001050.1:0-2432 GCF_001458135.2 Marmota marmota marmota | reverse complement strand
GGGGGAGGGGGAGGGGGAGGGTCAGGTAGGACCAGGGCAGGTGGAGAGGCAGGGGGCCTGGGTTCGCTGATGGAGAACCTCTCCTGGGAGGGGCCGATGCACGCAGGCAGTGGAGGTGGGGCAGGGTTTCTTTGCCAGATGGGCGCTCTCTGCAGAGCCAGAGCTGCCCAGTTTCATCATGGCTTGCTCTGGAAGATACCACAGGACAAAAACCAGGCCTTTCTGAAAGAAAAAGGGACCCCCCAGAGGGGCATGAAACTATAAGGACATACTCTACAGTGGCAGAAAAGTGTCCTCGACACCTGAAACATTCCAAAGCCAAGGGAAGTCTGCTCTGGGAAGCCCACAATAGAGACCATGGTCCTCAGAGGGCCCCAGATGAGTGGCGGGAGCCTGGATCACGGCATTGGCTCAGGTGCCTGTTGGGAGCACAGGCTGGAGGGCAGAGTCGGGAGGCTTCTCCTGGACGGTGGCCCTCAAATTCTGCTGTGAATCTG
This sequence comes from Marmota marmota marmota, assembly GCF_001458135.2. Lineage (NCBI taxonomy): Eukaryota > Metazoa > Chordata > Mammalia > Rodentia > Sciuridae > Marmota > Marmota marmota. The sequence continues at coordinate 1,935 of NW_026001050.1, read as the reverse complement.
GATCACCGAGAGAATGGTAAATAGCTCCCTGTGTAGGTCACAACCCCTACCAGTTAAATCAGAATTTCTAGGGTGGTATCCAGGTATCCATATTCTATAAAATTCCCCAGGAGATTCCAAAGTGCAGCCAAGTTCAAAGACAGGACCTTGCTACTCAGAATGCAGCTCATGAACCAGCAGCTCGTTAGCCTGTCAGAAATGCTGGCTCTCGGCTCGTACCCCAGGCTGACTCAGAATCTGCCTTTTATCCACATCCTTCGAAATGTGGGTGCACGTAAATGCTGAGAAGCATTGTTCTAGAAAGCAGGTATCTTAGGCCTAGCACTCCCTTCAAAGCAAGAGGTACGGCAACAGGAGCGAGTGTACAGCTTTGAAAACCCCACCCAAGACACCTTGGAGGTTGTGTCATTGGATGGAGCCCATATTCAACTCATCACTGACCTTCCAGAAACAGGAGGCCCATGGGATGATGTTAGAGGGAAAAAAAGGTTACCATGGAGGAAACTTGCCAAATTGTTAATGGTGTCTTCATTTGGGAAGAAGATAGTGTGTTAGTCAGTTTTCTGTCATTATACCAAAATTCCTGAGATTATCAATTTATAAAGAGAAAAGGTTCATTTTGGAGGTTCCAGTCCATGACTGGTTGGCCCCACTGCTTTGGGCCTGTGGCCAGGCATAACATCATGGCAGGAGCACAGGGTGGAGCAAAACCACTCACCTCATGGTCAGGAAGCAAGAAAGAGAAAGAGGAAGGGGATGGGGGCTCCACGATCTCCTTTGAGGGCACAACCCCAGTGACCTAAAGATCTCCCACTAGGCCCCACCTCTTAATAGTTCCATCACCATCCAATAGCCATAGCCCAAGGACCAAAGGTTTAAGACGTGGGCTTTTAGGGAACACTCAAGATCCAAACTATAGCAGATAGCAGGGCAGGAAACTTGAGTTTTTAATTTTTTATGTACAATTTGAATGTCCTAACCATGTGTGTGTTTGGGAGGTTGTTAAGGGATTATGTTGATGGTTAGATTATGGGATACTCTTTAACATTTTCTATATTAAAAATCTAATAAATGGTAGTTTTAAAAAGCAATATACAAGCAAAAGCTATTAGAAATACCAAGATGAATTTGGCATAATCACGATGTTAATGGGATACCTTCAAATTATTGCATTGCTTAGTCTTTGTCAAATTGAGTAGGCGAAAAGAAAAACAATATATGGAAAATATGAATAATCTCATTAATAAGCTTATTTACTAGATATATTTCCAAATCTGTAATCTACAAACATAGAATACATAATCTTCACGTGTTCCACTTAGCATTTTAAAATTTAATCATTTTCCCAACCCACGAAGGAAATGTTAATAACTTTAAAGAGACGAGTATAAGCCACAAGAGGGAGGAGAATATTTTTGTCTTGTCACCACCATGAAGACTCAGTGCCTAGCACAGTGCCTTCGTAAAGTACAACAAATATTTGTTGTTGGTTCAAGTCTATGTTTTCTTACTTGGAATGCAAGAAAATTAAAAATTCATTTAAAAAGTCTAAGCAAACAAAGAGTGTAAAAAAAACCCTCAATAAATAAAATAAATTCTCCTCAAATGATATTTCAAATCAATGCATTATCAATTACAATTCAATAGGACTTTTCATGGAATTTTCTAGGTTTATTCTGAAATTCACATGAAAGAGCAAATATGTGTAAATTGGCAAGAAGAAAATTTAAAATCATCTTTATTTGTTCTATCAGATTCACAACTTTTTTTGTGGCGCTGGAGATTGAACCCAGGGCTCATGAATGCTAGATAGGTACTCTATCCCTGAGGCCACGTCCCTAGTCCACGACTCATAATTGTATAGAGTTAGAGAAATATTTTTAAGTGGTGTAATATTGGTGCCAGAGAAGATATATATATATATATATATATATA
>NW_026001049.1:0-2432 GCF_001458135.2 Marmota marmota marmota | reverse complement strand
TCTCTCTCTCTCCCTCTCCTCTCCTCCCCTCCTCCTCTCTCTCCCCCCTCCCCCCCCCTTCCCTTCTCTTCTGCAACTGGCCTCTACAGTCCTGCTAATAAAATCTCGGACAGGTAAATGGTTGTTTTGGCTTGTTGAGTTTACGGATCTTTTCCATCGTCCTTTACAATGTGCTATAGCACTCATTGATCAAATCAATCTCTCTCTCTCTCTCTCTCTCTCTCTCTCTCTCTCTCTTTCAACTCTCTTGGTTCAATTTAATAGTGTTAATATAAACAATGTCTTTTTTTCAGATGAGGAAGAGAGCCAGAGGCATTCGACCACTGAGATGCATTCCCAACAGTTTTTATTTTGAGACAGGTCTTGCTGAGTTGTCAAGGTTGCCCTCAAGGAACTGGGGCTACAGCTCAGTGGTAAAGTGCTCCGGGGTTCAATCCCCAGTCCAAAACAAACAACAAACAAAAAACAATGTATAGAGTCAGTCTACCTCAGCACTTATCCTCAAAATGGAGTAACTCACAGCAAACTACTATTTTATATTTTGATAACTCCGTTTACACAGCCTAAAACCTACTGTTCTACTCACCATGGAGTAACTCAGAGCAGGGCACAGCCTGTTCTCTACATCTTGAACCTTGGTATGTGGCTCAATGTTAGAATGCTTGCCTAGAATGCCAAGACCCTGGGTTTGCTCTCCAGCATCACAATTAATTAATTAAAACATATGCTTTGTTGTTGAAAATTGAATTGTATATTGTAGTCTTGCTTTTCTTTTTCATTTAGGTACTGGGGACTGAACCCAAGTATGCATCCCCAGCCCTTATTTCAATTTTATATTAATTTTGAGACAGTATCTCACTAAATTGCCCAAGCTGGACTCAAGCTCGTGATCCTCTAGCCACAGCTTCCTGTTGCAGAGATTATAGGTATAAGGACCACACCCAGATTCTTGATTTTTCTCTTAGTGAACTGGATCCTGCTTTGTTGATTGTGTTTATAATATCTTGAAGTAGTTTAAAATTCTAATTGTATCTCCTAGGAAGACAGGGAGTTTGGTTTCTTTCTCTCGATGTTTATATCCGTAGAGCCTAGAATAGTACCTGGCACTTGTAGGTGCTTAACAAATGTTTTGAATAAGTGAATACTATGAAGCATTGTTAAACTCACTCTACTTTCTCCAAGTTTAGGGACAATTGCCATTCACTCACATTATTGATAAATATTATCATAAAAATAAAGAGAAAAACAGAGGGAAAAGGGAGAGAGAATAGGAGAAAAATAAAGGGTAAGTAGTATGTTAGAAAGGCAAGAGAATAAAAAGGAAAACTAAATTCACATTTAATTTGCCAGAAATATTTTTTCCATATTGTTTAAAAGGTGAATTCCTGTATATGGTGGTGCTTGCCTGTAATTCCAGCAACCCTACAGGTTGAGACAGGAAGATTCCAGGTCTGAGGCCAGCCTCAGCAACTTGATGAGGCCCTAAGCAACTTCGTGAGACCCTGTCTCAAAATAAAAATAGATAAGTAAATAAAAAGGGCTGAGGATGTAGCTCAGTGACAAAATGTCCTTGAGTTCAATCCTCAGTACCTAAATAAATAAATAGTGAATCATCTGACTATATGCCTTCTAGTGAAGGTTTTGGGGGCAGATGAATGAGACTTTATTTTGAAGAATGCATACACATCATAGTGGGCATTTGGCCTATCAGTAGCCTCAGAATCTTTTGAGCCCTTTTTCTAACTCCCATGATTTCCCACATTGTGAATCCCAGCTCTGTGAGCTGGAGGCTATAAATCTCACCTTCCCCAGGCTCCCTTACCCGGCACACACTTAGCATGTGTGGGATTCTGTCCTAGCAGCACTGGTAAAAGACTTGGACTCAAAGAAGAACATTATAGAGACAGAGGATTGGACAGAGTTTATCAAGGTTATAAATCTGGTCAAGAAGCACAGAGATCTCAGCAGCAGCAGGGGTAGAGATCCTGGTTAAGCAGCCCTAGGTTTAATCCCTGATAATAAATAAGTAAATAAATAAATAAATAAATTGCCCGAGTGAGTTAGTTCTATTTATAATCAAAAAGCCCTAACTAATATAACCATTAGCAGAATGAATTCACAGTGATGATTTTTAATGTTTTATAAACTCAGCCCATGTGAAATGCTGAAGGCAGAGGCTAGCCAGAGATGGCAGGTCCATTGGATACACAGAAATTACACATTAGTTATATTTGTTGTTCTTCCACTTTCCATTTAACATTTAATGTTTAGGAGCATGGCAAGTTTGAGGTCAGCCCCAGCAACTAGGTCAGACCCTGTCTCAAAATGAAAATAAAAAGGGCTGTGGGTGTAGCCTACTGGTAGAACACCCCTGGGTTCAATCCCCAATATTGCAATAAATAATATATTTAAAGCCAATAAAAGCTAAAGCC
>NW_026001048.1:0-2432 GCF_001458135.2 Marmota marmota marmota | reverse complement strand
AAATACTGTTAGATGTAGGTTTAGGTTTAGGGACAGGGTTAAGCTTAAGTTTAGTGTTAGCTCTATGGTTATGTTCAGGTTTGTGTTAAGGGTTAGAGTTTGATCTATGTTTATGGCTATAGTGAGTATTAGTTTAGGGTTAGATCTAGGGTTAGTTTTCTGTTTAGGTTTAGGATTATGGTTAGTTTTAAGGCTAGGTTTACAATTAGGGTTAGGGTTAGGGTAATGGGTAGGTTTAGAGCTAAGGTTAGGGCTAGGATTAAGGTTAGGATTAGGACTAGTTTTAGGGTTAGATTCAGGGATAGTTCTAGGTTTATGTTTATAGTAAGGGTTAGGTTTTGAGCTAGGATTAGGACTAAGGTGAGGGTTAGGTTTGGGTTAGGGTTAGGGTTATGCTTAGGGCTAGGTTAATGCCTAGGATTAGCTCTAGGTTTTGTATTAGTTTTAGACCTAGAGTTAAAGCTGTGGATAATGTAAGAGCGAGGGTTATGATTAGGGCTAGTTTTAGGTTTAGGGTTATGCCAATGTCTAGTGTTAGGTTTAGAATTTCAGTTAGTTTCAGGTTTAGAAGTAGTTTTACTGTTAAAGGCAGAGTCAGTGTTTGGGTTATAGTTCAAGTTAGGGTTACAGCCAGAATTAGGAGTAGGTTTAGGTCTAGGTTTAGGGTTAGTGTTTGTGTTAGGATAAGGGTTATTGTTAGGCCTAGGACTAGATTTTTGTTTAGGTCTAGAGCTAGAGTTAAGGCTAGATTTAGGATTAGGTGTAGGTATAGGGCTCGTGTTAGGTTTTAGTCTAGTGTTAGGGTCAGATTTAGAACTAGGGTTGTTGTTAGTGTCAGGATAAGTGTCAGGGTTAGCATTTGGGTTTGTGATAGGATTAGAGGTAGAATGAGGGCTAGGGTCAGGACTATTAATAAGGTTAGGATTTTGGTTAGCCTAATGAATAGGCATAGGTCTAGGGCTACTATTAGGGTTAGGGTTATTCATAGGGTAAGGGATAGCTTTAGAGCTAGGGTTAGGGCTAAAGTTAGGGTTAGAGTTAAATCAAGGTTTAGGGCTTGGATTATGGCTAGTTTTTGTGTTAGGGTTAGGGCTGATGTTAGGGCAATGGCTAATGTAAGAACTAGGGTTACAATGAGGGTTAGTTTTAGGGTTTGGGTTAGGGGTAGGTCTAGTGTCAGGGTTAGGTTTAAGGTTAGGATTATATTTAGAGCTAGGGTTTGTGTTATGATATGAGTCAGTGTCAGGGTTAGGGTTAGGACTCGAATTAGAATTAGGTTTATTTTAGGTTTCAGTTTAAGGTTGGGAGGGTTTTTAGAGCTAGGGTGAGTGTTAGGATATGAGTCAGGGTCAGGGTTAGATTTATGGTTAGGATTAGGACTCGATTTAAGGCTATGGTTATGTCTAGGTGTTAGGGTTTGGTTTAAGTTAAGGTTTATGGTTAGGGCTATTGCTCAGTTTGTTTTACTGCTAGGGTTAGGGTTAGAGCTAGTTTTATGATTAGCATTAGGGTTAGGGCTAGTTTTAGTGTTAGGCTTAGGCTTAGGGTTAGGGATAGATTTCGAGTTAGGGTTAGATCTAGGGTTAGGGCTAGGACTAATGATAGGGCAAGGATTAGGGCTCAGGTTAGGGTTATGGTAATGGATAGGTTTAGAACTAGGGATAAAGATAGTTTGAGAGTTAGAGTTAGTGTTAGGACTAGGGTTAGGGTTAGATTTAGGTATGAGTTAGCGCTATGGCCAGTGTTAGGGTTTGCTCTAGGTTTAGGGTCAGTTTTAGACCTCGGGTTTGTGTTAGGGTCAGAATAAGGGTCAGAGTTATCATAAGGGTTTGGAATATAATTAGAGCTAGAATGAGGGCCAGGGTCAGGACTATTAATAGAGTTAGGATATTGGTTAGCCTAAGGATTAGGGATATACCTAGGTTTACTATTAGGGTTAGGGTTTCACTTAGGGTAAGGGAGAGAGTTAGAGCTAAGTTTAGGGGAAGAGTTAGGGTAAGGTTAGGGTTAAATTTAGGTTTAGGGTTCGGATTAGGGCTAGTTTTGTGTTAGCATTAGGACTAAGATTAGGACAATTGCTAATATAAGAACTAGGGTTACAATTGGGGTTAGTTTTAGGATTAGGGTTAGGGTTGGGGGTAGTTTTAATATTAGGGTTAAGTTTAAGGTTAGGATGATATTTAGAGCTAGGGTTAGTTTAGGATACGAGTCAGAGTTAGGGTTAGGACTCAAATAATGGCTAGGGTTACTGTTAGGTTTTGGTTTAAGTTTAGGATGGTGTTTCAAGCTAGCGTGAGTTTAGCATATGAGTCAGTGTCAGGTATAATTTTAAGGTTAGGATTAGGATTCGAATTAAGACTATGGTTAGGTCTAGGTGTAGTGTTAGGGTTTAGTTAAAGTTAGGTTTAGGGTTAGGGCTAATGCTTGGCTTT
>NW_026001047.1:0-2432 GCF_001458135.2 Marmota marmota marmota | reverse complement strand
GGACACAACATCTTTGTTTGTATGTGGTGCTGAGGATCGAACCCCGGCCGCAAGCATGCCAGGCGATCGCGCTACCGCTTGAGCCACATCCCCAGCCCCGTGAATGTACTGTTGAATTCAATATACTGGTATTTTTTGAGAAATTTTATATCTACATTTATCAGGGATATGATTCTATAGTTTTCATGTTTATTGTGCCCTTGTCTGGTTTTGGTAACAGGAATGCTGGCCTTGTAGAATGAGTTTTGAAGGGTTCCTCCCTTGTAATTCTATTAAATAGTTTGAAATGAATCGGCATTAGTTCTTTAAAAGTCTGGTAAAATTCAGCAGTAAAGTCACATGAACCTGGGTTTTCTTTGTTGGGAGACTTTTATTACTGATTTGATAGCATTACTTATATTTATCTATTCAGGTTTTTTATGTCTCTGTGGTTCAGTAAGATGTTCCCACCAATTTTTCCATTTCTTCTAAGTTTTCTAATTTGTCAGCATATATTTATTTCAAATTATTCATAAAGATCACCTGAATTCTGTGATATCAGTTGCAATGTATTCCTTTTCCAACTCTGATTTATTTATCTGAGTATTCTCTCTTTTATTTTTACTTAGTCTGGGTAAAGGTTTGTTGATCTTGTTTATCTTTTCAAAAGACCAACCCTTTGTTTCATTGGTGTTTCATATTTTTTAGCTTCTAATTTATTTACTTCCTCTCTGATATTTGTTATTTATTTCCTTCTACTAAATTTGTGTTTGGTTCATTCTTTTATAAACCCTTGAGATGCATCATTTGGTTGTTTATTTGAAATTTTCTTTTTTTTTTAATGTAATGAAACCTCTGTCTTAGTACTGCTTTTATGTCGTTTTTTCCATTTTCATTTGCTTTGAGAAAATTTTAATTTTCCTTTTGACTTCCTCAGTGACTCATGATTTGTTCAAAAGTATTTTCTTCAGTCTCCTTGCATTGGTATCATTTCTAAAATTTCTTTTGTTCTTGACTTCTAGTTTTATTCTGTTGTGATATTAAAAGATACAGGATGTTAGCTGAACATGGTGGCACACACTTGTAATCCCAGGGACTCTGGAGACTGAGGCAGGAGGAATGCAAGTTCAAGGCCAGCCTCAGCAATTAGTTTAGCCCTATAAAACTTAACGAGACCCTATCTCAAAATTTAAAAACATGAAAAAGACTGGGGATGTAGCTCCTTGGTAAAGTACCACTGGGTTCAATCCCCAGTGCTAGAAAACAAAAGAGATACAAGATGTTTTCAATTTTTAAATTTGTTAATACTTAATTTGTGTACTAATATATGATCTATTCTAGGGAAAGTTCCATGAACTGATGAAAAGAATGTGCAGTTTGCCGTTGTTGGATGGAATGTTCTGTAGAAATATCTTAAGTCCTTTTGTTCTATAGTATACTTTAACTCTGATGTTTCTTTGCTGATTTTTTGTCTGGGTGATATGTTCATTTATGAATGTGGTATCTTTAAGTGCCACACTATTATTATATTGGAGCCTATCTCTCCCTTTAGTTATAATAGTGTTTTTTGTTTTTTGTTTTTTTACTGGGGATTGAATCCAGGGATGCTCTATCATTGAGCTACATCCCAAGACCTTTGGTATTTTTATTTTGAGACAGGGTCTTGCTAAGTTGCCCAGCTCCTGATAAGCTACAATTAAGTAAAACAAAATCAATAAATAGGACGGTATCAAGCTAAAAAAGCTTCTTCACAGCAAAGGAAACAATCAAGAACGCGAACTACAGAATGTAAAAAATCTTTGCCAGTTGCCTCAGTTAGAGCACTAATCTCCAATATATATAAAGAATTTAAAAAATTTAACACCCCCCCAAATAACCCAGTCAATAAGCGGGCAAAAGAACTGAACGGACACTTTACAGAAGAAATATGAATGGTCAAAAAATACATGAGAAAATGTTCAACATCTCTAGTAATTAGAGAAATGCAAATTAAAACTACACTGAAATTTCATCTCACTCCAGTCAGAATGGCAATTATCAAGAATTCAAGGAACAGTAAATGTTGTTAAGGATGTGGGGGGAAGGTACATTCATTGCTGGTGGGACTGCATATTGGTGCAACCACTCTGGGAAGCAGTATGGAAATTCCTCAGAAAACTTGGAATGGAATCACCATTTGACCCAAGTATCCCATTCTTCAGTATATATCCAAAGGATTTTAAATCAGCAACTATACAAATATAGCCACATCGATGTTTATAGCAGCTCAATTCACAATAGCTAAGCTATGAAACCAACTTAGGTACCTTTCAACAGATAAATAAATAAGGAAAATGTGATACATATATGGAAATCATGGATGCATATATTGTGGAGATATATATATATATATATATATATATATATATATATATATATATGGAAAATGTGATACATAATGGAATATTACTCAG
>NW_026001046.1:0-2432 GCF_001458135.2 Marmota marmota marmota | reverse complement strand
GGAAGAGGAAAAGATTAGATGAATGTGATGTCAAATACTAACTGGATATATATAGGAGAAATATCTAAGATGCTTTATAAATCCTGTAGGTTTTCCCAGATAGCTAAATGTACTTATGAAGCAATTTGAGACATTTGACAGATATTGTCATACATACTATAAATTATAATGTTTGTTGAAACAGACATTTAAGTATTTGTGATTTTAGTTTTATGATGTTAAAGCATGCTGTAATTTTATTTCTAGAATTTCTCTTGTCCTCATTAGTAGGCTACAACTACCTATATTTATTTTTATAATAGAGCAGGTAAATGCTTTTAGTAATTCCTTGATAGACTTTTATCCATTTCACTGACTCCCACTGGTGGACTGTATCCATGAATTCAGTAAACAAATAGATACTCAGCATCTATATTGTGTGGCTTCATGTGTTCTTTATAAGGTTTAATATCATGGGACTGATCTCCTGTCCCATATATTCTAATGGGGAAAGAAATCATGCTGTTTTATTTCGTGAATAAGACAAGTAGTAAAGGGGTACTTCTTTCATCCTTATATTTTATATTTTGGCTGACATTTACTGCATGGTTGTAGTATACTAGATTATAGATGCAGCATGTGATGTAGTAACTCATTTAATCTTCAGAACACACTATAAGGTAAGTGTTGTCATCCCTCCTTTCAGGTGTAAAAAACTGATCTAGAGAGAAATAACTTGCTCAAGGCCATCTGGTAAATGATGGTTCCAGAACCCTATACTTTAACCTCATTGTGTATTCCCTATGTACTATAGTGTTTGTCTCCTGTGATCATTTATGAAATTAGTTCATTGGTTGTCTTTTGTATGTTATACACTGTTTAAACACTGTGTTTATGGTAACTCATTTTTTTTTTCCACAATCCTATAAAGAAGGTGATGGGTGGTGACCTCAATTTATAGAACAAGGAACCGAAGCCATCAGAGGTGAATTTACTTAACAAGGTCATTCAGCCAGTAAGTTAGGGAACTAGGAAGAACAAATTCTTTATAAGATTGATCTAGGGCTGGGGATGTAGTTCAGTGATAGAGTACTTACTTAGCATGTGTGAGGCCTGGGTTTGATCCCCAGCACTGGGCAGGGGTGGGGGGGTAGCGAGGGGAGGACTGGTTTAGATATCTAGATGAACAGGACTGTAATTGTAGTATAGTATGTTCAGTAAGGCACAGACATTCCTATATCTTTAAAAAAAACTTTATTCATTTTTTATGTGGTGCCAGGGATTGAACCCAGTGCCTCATGCATGCTAGGCAAGAGCTCTACCACTGAGCCACAACCCTGGCCCCCAAACTTCTATATCATCAGCTGAGTGTTCCAGTCCTCATTTCTTTGGGGGCACAGGGCACATTAGTCACAGAGGGAATTAAAATGCCAAAAAAAAAAAAGTTTTTATTACTTTGATATCCCATTTTGATTGGAAATTTGAGGGTAGGAAGAATATTTTATATCTGTAGAATTTGTATTCTTCAGGTAATTTTGCATGTCATTTTATGTGAAATTAACTCAATTGACAGGGATGGTGCTGTGGCTTTATTGTTTTGTAGTAGATAAATAATAAGCAAGATCTGCCACTGTATATCAGACATTGTTCTAGATGCTGGGGAAATAAAATATGCCCATTCTCTATTCATGGGGACTATGCTTTATCTAGGTAAATTGTGTTTTATCTCAATCTTAGAATGTCATTGGCTTTTTGAGGGGGAAGCAAGCCTGTTGTTGTTGTTGTTGTTTGTTTTTTGTGGTTCTGGAGCTTAAACCTAGAGCCTCATGCATACTCAGCAAGCACTCCCCCTCTGAAGTACATCTCCTACCTGGTATTTTTAATTATTGAGGAAAAAAATCAAGGCTCAGAAAGTTTAAATACTTTGCCCAATGTTACAAAATTAATACATGAAGATATTGGGGAAGGAACCTGAAGTCACTCTTGCTTTAACTCTCTTCCTGCTGTTTCATCATAATTTGTTGAGGCAAAGGAAATCATAGTTTCCATGAAAAGTTTTAAAGGAATTTTCTCTCTTTCCTTTTTTTTTGGCAATAAACTACCAAAGAGAATTGAAGACCAATTTACATTTTACAGAGGTTGATATATCAGAGTTCATTCACAATATTAAATTAAATAGATTAAATTTAATTTAGCTTTCATTTTCAAAACGTGATTGAGTTCATTTGTTTATCTGTATGTATGTTCATAGTATGTGTGCACGTATATTCATTTACATATATATTTTCTTGTTAGAAAAATATTGAGGAATTGGGTATGATAGCACACACCATAATCCCAGCTACTATGGAGGCTGAGGCAGGAGGATGTCAAGTTCAGTTGGAGCCAATCTGGGCAATTTAGCAAGATTTTGTCTCAAAAAATAAAAAGGGTAAAGCTCAGTGGATTGGATT
>NW_026001045.1:0-9705 GCF_001458135.2 Marmota marmota marmota | reverse complement strand
CGACAGTCATGGCCCGAAAAGAACTTCTCCAAATAATAGTCTATAAAATTACCAAAGGTACACTGAAATCTATAATAAGGGCCAAAGTAATTATAAACACATCAGAACAATATTAGATTTCTGAGTAGAAATTTTAAGGCCCAGGAAATGGTATATTTCAAACCCCAAATAAAAATGTTAAAAAAGAAACAGACAATAATTGTAAAATGGATGAAAAGGGTGGTCATCATGTTAAGGTAAAAAAATCAGAAACAAAACCCCAATTATCACATTCTCTCCCTAACATGTGGAATCTGGGAAGAAAATAAGAATGACTAAAAAATGATGGAGGGAACATTAAGGAAGAGGGAAGGTAACTGGGGATGAAAATGGAGTAGAGGGGAAAATGGAAGTAAGGAGAGTGGTCAGGATTCAAGTATTGTATATGTGTGTATAGAAATATCACTGTGAAATTCACTAATGTAGGCACTCAATAGGAGCTGATATTAACAGTTGTCAAGAACACCTGGTTTTATAACAAGTCCAATCTGCTATCATGTGACCATATACGAAACAGAATGTATAATTTAAAAATATTCTTACTTCTGCAAAGACATAAAATTTCAGGTTCAAAATTAATGTAAAATTTCTTTAGACAATATCATTTAGATGATAAATTTCTTATAGTTAATTATTAAGATATCCTGGATTCTATATGAGCAAGAAAGATATAAAAAAATGTGAATGGAATTTGAACTTTTATTTTTTTCCACTCTTCTTTTGTGATCAAACATTGTTACTCTTATTTACACAGGGCATGAACACCAAGAGTAACTCATTTTTTAAGTCTTACCTGGATTGAAATTTACTGATGTTCTACATTGTGCTTCCATGTATTGAAGAATTAGATTCATGTTTCTATATTTGAAAAAAGTAATAAAATTGGTATTTTAACACTCATATGAAAACACTGACAAAATATAATTCAATACTTAATAATGTTTTAGATCTAGTATCAGAACTTTTTCATATGCTCTCCTAATCTTTATGCCCTATAAACATTTTGTTAACTTGAAAATTATTTGTACAATGTTTTTTTTTTCTGTTTTGTGAGATGGTATTTCATGATGATGGTCAGGCTGATCTTAAATACCTGGGCTCAAGCAATTGTCCTGCCTCAGGCTCTTAAGTAGCTGGGGTAAATGCATGTGTCACTGCACCCATAGCTTGAAGTTAAAAAAGAAAAAAGATGAAATGATCATTAATTGATTACAGGACAGGTAAATATATTAACTAGTGTAGCTTGAACTCAGAAAATGTCCTGTCTTTGTAAAAAATAGTTTTTTGTTCTTGCACAACTTCTTTCTCTTATGCTTAAGGCCTTTTAAAAAATAAGGGTTGTATCACTTTAGTTCACCAGGTTGTTATGGAGATTTACTAAGATAATATTGAAACATGTTAAGCAAAATTAATGGCATACTTAAGTAAATTAATGGCATACTTAACTACTTACAATCTCAGCTAGAACTAATGTGTATTTTTCATAGGTTCTAATATTCAAAAGTTAAAATTATTTTAAAAAATGCTTGAGTCCTAATTTTCATGATCAATTGGGCTCTTCTTTGTGCTTTATAACTCAGAGCAAATCAACAATTAATTTATAACTCTATTTATAAATATCTACTTAAATTAGAGAATATAATTATCCCCTTCTGTGAGACTAATCAATAATAACAAAGGCAAGAAATTAACAAATGCCAAAAACTTGGACTACTACTATTTCTTCTCTACCTAGTTGAACAGAATCAGCAGATAAGTGTAGCTACATTTCCATGTTGATCTCCAACTGACTTGGAACACAAAATTTTCTTTAAAACAATGGATACTGAGGAGTCATGATGGGGCTTAGCTCTGTTAGATTCACTGAATCTGCTTAATCTATTCCTTTTGAGGCAGACATTAATAAATGCTGAAAACTTTAGGCAGTGATTCCAACAGCTTGGAAATTTTCCATTACTTGGGAAAACTACTAGAAGTGCCAATCTAAATTGGCACTCACCATGGAAAATAGTGATGTGGAACCCCCTGCAGTCAAAGGAAATCTATTTCAAGGGATGGAAGGAGTTGGGGCACAGATCTGTTAGCTAAGATGACAGAAAACTCTGAACTCTTCCAGCAATTACTTGAAGCTTTACTTGAAGCTTTCTAATAGATTTGAATGATTTTAATTTTATGACAGAAAAGACAAAGTCCTAAAAGGATAATGCACCAGAAAGGGCAAGGCTAATATGGGGATTCCACATAAGGTTCCTAAAAGGGGGACAGGGTCAGAGTGCTTAGTATTTGTTGGCCAAAGCTAGAGGCCAAGCTGTCAAAGCAGAGTGCTTCTGCTTGGAAACAACTGTTGAATAAAAAAGCATAAGTGCATGAGAACTAAAAAGAGTGTTGAGTCTAAGTGTGGGTTACCATGAAGACTCAGGAATTGGATCAGTCAGGATATTTTGAAATAAAAGTTCTTCACTACCAGACTGCAGGGCCAGGTCTGGCAGAAACACCACAGCAACAGAACTGACAGAGACAAGTGAACAATTTAAAAATTTATTTATTCCCCTCTATCTGACTACAGAATTATCTTCCTTACACTTCAAGGATATCATTAGGTCCTTGATAAATTAAAGGGGGATGGTAGAATAGCTAACTTCAGCTAAACAGGGAATTTCAAGACCCAAATAGCAAATTATAAAATCATAGGTGTGATACTATCTGTACCTTGAGGAGGGGTTATGCTTGAAATAAATTGGATAATGCTGGAAACCCTAAGGATAACGGTTTACAAAGTCCTAAGATATTAGCTAGTGGTATATCTCAGTGGTAGGAAAATTTCCCAGCATGCATGAGAAGAAAAAGAAAGGAGAGGGGAAGAGAGAGGAGAGAACAAACCTTGAAGGTGACTCATGCACACATCACTACTTATTTTTTAAAATAACTAATCCATTTTAATTATGTATATATGACAGTAGAGTGCAATTTGATTCATTGGACACAACTGCAACAACTTTCATTTCTGATTTTACAGGATGTACCATTGCATCATATATGCAGTCATACCTGTACTAAGGTAATAATGTCTATCTCACTCCACCATCTTTCTTGCCTCCATTACCCCTCCATCCTTCTCTTTGCCCAAAGTATCATCACTGCTTCTTGGCTAGACTTTGAAGGGTTTCTGACTAATGAACTGTCCTAACTCACTACGGTTCCATACATAGTAATGCTATGAAATCTCACCTCATATATAAGATGCAACAGGTGTAACAATTGTGGATATACATCTAATGTTGATTAGTATTGTAATGTAAATACTTATGCAGTATTTCCACTAGCAATGGCATAAGACAAGGCAATCTCTCCACAATTATCTGAAGCAGACACATTAACACCACATTGAAGAAGCAGCACAGCTATGTGTGTTGATTTATGTTCCACAGCCAACATGAGGGCTGTTCCAAAATAAGAGAGATAACTTCAAATTTAGGTATTTTAATAAGTTTAGTTAAAAAGCCATTGTAATACATTTTACCAATTTGACATCTAGCTTTACATACACTAACAGACATATACATCTTGGAAAATCAAATCTTTATCTTTCTAAATCATTTGTAAGTCTAAAAGGAAAACAAACACATAAAAAAATAAATCACATGTTCCAAAAGGGGAGAGTTACAAACTTAAAATCCTTCAATGAACATTAATTATGATGAGGTCATTCATCTGGAGTTGGCAAAGATTTCAATGAATAAAGCTCCATTTCTTTCTTAGGGTGATGTAATATATTGTAACTCACAGTCAGCCAAAGGTCAAGGAGTAAAAAAAGGTATTTGCAGGTATAACATAATAACAGTAGCACTGGTGATAATAATAATAATTGTTGCTTCAGTCATTCACTCTGAAAAGCATTTGCCAGGCATTAAAATCAATGCTACATGTATAATCTTGCAACCAGATTTCAAGCATATGTTACACTCTTTTTCATTATAAATGTTCAAAATTTGTTAAGACTAATTAGACATCAGGAAAAATCTGAAATCAACATTCTACAAATTAAGTAATTTAAAGCAAATAGTCATATAAAGGAAAAAATAATTTTCAATGTCTATCTATACTCAACACAGCATTTCCAAAAGAAAACTATACCAGGAGAAGATGAAATATTACAGAAAATTTAAAAAGTTCAATACTGAATAAAAGCACAAACTAAAAGTCTATACTTTACAAAACTAACATGAAAACTCTAGCTAACACAAGATTATGTGATCAATAAAATCAAATAGTAATCATCAGCCAATAATTATAAGGGCATGTGAATCATATTACATACTCTTATTTGTGTTGCTCCATTTGAAAAATTGCTTTTATCCTTAATTTTAGTTTATGTTCATAAATAAAGTAGTGTTTGGCCACTCTGAAAAACAACAAATATAGTTTATTCACAAAATTACTACTTTTCAACTGAAGTTAACCTTACAAAATACTGTATGAACATAAGCATATAATAATAATGTAAATTAAGAGTAGCCACTCCACTCTCTTCTCTTCCCATTCGGCTTCCATACATGCTGCTCTTTCATTTTGAGATGTCTCTCCTCTGCCTAGAGTGGCCACATGAACTCCAGCATTTCTAAAACTGCTTCATACATTTACTGTTTCCATGGATCTTTGCTGCTGTCAAGCATTCATCATGGCATCTTGGAGTTATGTAACATGCACCCTCCTCAACCAAGAGCATCTTTAGGACATAAACTGTATTTTATATCCCAATAGCCCCATTCTCTAATACATATTACTAAAGGATATAAGTATTATATTTCATTAACAAGCCAAATTCTCAACTCACTAGTACGATGTATAAATCATATTCTGAAGAACGTCTACTTTTCCAGAAATACCAAGCTGCATAGAAAAGATTCCTTGTTTTACTTTTAGAGAAAATTTACACAACTGTGCATTGTATGTCCAGTAGTACAGAAATAGCTTTTCCATTGCTTAACACCTACTTGACACTGATTTTTCATTGGAGATATTCACATGTGAACAATTGAAGTTACAGGAATATATTTCTGAGAGCTTTCCAGCAACATGGAAGTTTTCTCCATGTTATACAAGTCCACTTGATTCTTTTTTATTTATGAAATCAGAATCCCAGATTCCAATGTAAAGAATTTCTGCTTAAAATTGATAGAGTCTGAGTAAACTATGTTGCTTTTTCATAATTTTTCCTGTGTCTTCTCTTATTATAAGTTGAAAGATATTTATCTTACATGTCAGAAAGTTCAATACAAAAATATATTATTTTTATGCAATTGGAGAAAAATTTTCCAACTGAAAGGGAATTAACAAAAAGAAATAACCAACTCAAAAAAAAATTAACACAGAGCTGGGATTATGGCTCAGTGGTAGAGCACTCACCTAGCACATGTGAGGCCCTGGGTTTGATCCTCAGCAGCACATAAAATAAATAAAATCAATGTATTGTGTCCAATAAGAATTAAAATATAAATATTTTTTAAAACTCTAAACAAACAAACAAAAACACCACACAGTCAATAACTGAGCAAAAGAACTAAACAGAAATTTCTCAAAAGAAACACAAATGTCCAAACTATATATAAAAATGACTTCTACATCTCTAGCAATTATGTTAATGCAAATAAAAACTACATTAAGACTTTATCTTACTCCAGCTACAATGGTAATCATCAAGAACACAAACAGTAATATATACTGGTAAGAATGTGGGGCTGGGGATGTGGCTCAAGTGGTAGCACGCTCGCCAGGCATGTGTGTGGCCCGGGTTCGATCCTCAGGACCACATACAAAGATGTTGTGTATGCTGAAAACGAAAAAAAATAATAATAATAAATATTCTCTCTCTCTCTCTCTCTCTCTCTCTCTCTCTCTCTCTCTCTCTCTCTCCCTGGTTAAAAAAAAAAGAATGTGGTGGTAAGGCACATGTTTACACTGTTGATGGGACTACATACTAGTACAACCACCCTGGAAAACAGTTTGGAGATTCCCCAAAATCTAAGAAGGGAACCACAACATGAAACAGCTATCCCATGACTCAGTATTTTTCCAAAATTAGTAAAACAAAATTTTACTTGTATATTTACTTGTATATGTGACTGTATATTAATACAGTCACATGTGTGTTTACAGTAGCACAATTCACAACAGGTAAATTATGAAATTAATCCAAGTACCTGTGAATGGATGAAAGGATTAAGAAATTCTGGTGCACATACATACAATGGAGTATTACTCAGCCATAAAAATACATTATGTCATTTGTTGGTAAATGAGTTGGTATCCAAGAATATCATGCTAAGTGAAATAAGCCAAATAAGAAACTCAAAGGTAAAATGTTTCATATGTGGAAGCTGGAGTTAATTAAAAAAAAGAAATGAAGAACAGAATATCAAAAGATGTAAAGATCATTAGTGTAGAAAAAGAAGATTGAGAGGCACAGAGAGAATGAAAAAGGGAAGGCAATGAAGAAGGAAATCTTTAAAATTCATGTTATATGCATATATAAATATACCACAGGTAATTGCACCCTTATGTATAAGTAAAAAGAATCAACCAAATATAAATAAATAGACAGGTGAAAGGAGGTCCAGGAGAATAGGAGGGGGAGAATGGAGGAGGAGGGGTAGACAGATGGAAAAGAGGGAATCAAGGACTCAACTGGAATTCCATGCATGTAAGATTTGGGGGGAATGAATTCAACTACTATGTAAAACTATAAACTCTAATAAAAATAACATTGAAAATGTATTCTCACTTGTAATGACAATCCTGGTAACATAATGCTTGGTTATTTTCCAAAATTCTTTCTATTCTCATCCACGTTAATTGCTACTTAAAGTTACTTATAATTTTAGGCAAAATTTAATTCAGAAATTTTGTGTATCATCAAGATTTATGATGATCTACACAGATTACTTGTAGCATCATGAAAGACACTAAACATTTGCATTTTTAAGGAACAAAGCTGAAGACTGATACATAGTACAGCTGGTGAAATCCATGAGTTATCTACTTCTAGCAATAATTTATCCATTCTAGCAATGAGTGACCTAATAAGCCTTTCAAAAATTCCAATGGGAACATGAATTTTGTAGTATATATAGAGAAAACTATTTAACTTCCAAATTCTAAATTCAAACAATTAATCCCATTTGAAAGAGATTCATAATATATTATGTAGTCCATATTCTTGTATATCAGTAGAAAATACCATGAAATCTTTATCACACTATATTTAAAAAGAGGAGTTGTAACCTCATTTATAGAGACAAAGTAGGTGATTGGAGTAAGTGCTGCAGTTGCCAGAAGCAAACTGAAAAACATGTGTGCCCAGCATGTGGGAGACAAACCCTGCACACCACACCACACAGTACTATGGTTCAAGGGGACCACATGAGGTTCCTTCACAGAAGCTTGAAGTTCAGATTTCTGCATGAGTCTCTTGAATTCTAAGTGTGGATTCAACTGATGGATGCAAACTAAATACACACATGAGCTAAAGAAGGAGGAAGAATACGAGGAGAACTTCCAACATTTGCTAGTATTTTAATATAAAGAAAATTTGCTTATAATCAGTATTCTTTAACATGCATTACTGTTAATTTTTTAAAAAAAATTAAATATTTTGAAAATAATAGTGATTGATGTATATACCATGTTTTTGGCTTCAATATCTGCATTGGATGAAAGCAGTTTTGTTGCTATTAATGTGTTCCTATAAAAGATAACATAGTGAAGCGGAGTTTCAACCTTGTTGTTGTGAACATTTGGATTGGCACCATGTTCTAGAAGAATAATTGCACATTCCTCTTCCTCATATTGTAGGGCCTGTTAATTTTAACCAAGAAATAGATTGTAAATTTTGGAAATCCAAGAAAAATATTTCACGTTTTACTCATTAGTTATAACTAAATGGCATTAACCAAGTTTTCTTCTAAGCATTTCATCAAATTCATTTCCTGCAAAACTACTGGTCTATCTACCTTCATCAATGGTGTGTTGCCATCACTGTCACACAACTCGACATTGCATTTCCTCTTCACTAGAAGAGCCACCACTGCTGGTTTTCCATAAGCACAGGCATAATGTAGAGGGGTTCTGTGCAAGTAAGAAGGTTTATTAGGAATTCATAAGGTACCTTTTGAAATATACAACTATTTATGCAATTATAAACATTAAATAGCTCATAATTCCTCTATTTTCTTATGAAGAAGGTACAATATTTAGTAGCTGTCATTATTTATTTTATTAATGAATGATCAGCCTATGCCACTGACATTTTCTTCTTATTTCTTGTTTCTGATACTGCTGGGGATTGCACCCTGGGTTACTCAACTAATGAGTCATATCCTAAGCACATTTTTATTATATAAACAATTTTGATGCAGGGTCTCACTAAGTTACCCACTGTGGTCTTAAACTTCCAATGCTCTTGCCTCAGCATCCTAAGTCACTGGAATCATGGGTATGTGCGACTGTGCCTGGTTCCATTGATTTTACTTATTTTTGTTTGCTTTTTTTTCATATTGCTGGGGATAGAACCCAGGCCTGAAGCATTCTAGGTAAGGAAGGGCTCTACCACAGAACCACATCCCCAGAGCAGAGTAGCCCACTTGCCTAGAAAGAAAATGGACTTGAGATTTAGCTCATCTTCAGTTTGAATTCTACTTTAGACTCTGTGATGTACTAGTTATCCCACAGTCTTACTCTCCTTCAATTTCCTAAAAAAGTAAGGATTAAAATGAGTATCTCCCTGAATACTACCAGGATTCTTAATGGAGAATCTATGTAAAACATCTGAAGATTTTGTAGCACCAGCAACAGATCCATAATTGGTAGCTATTGTAATCAACATTATTGCTTTTATCAACTAAGAGTATTTCAATTAATAAGTTAGTAGTATTGAAGTGATTTTTAAAAAATATATTTTAAAAACTATGTATTTCAATGAGTCTAAGATGATTTTTTTCTTATCATTTTAACTACACTGACAATGGAATCCCACTAATAATTCAAGCTGCATTACAACTATAATTGGCAGCATTTAATTTTTTCTTCATAAACAAAATAAAGAACCATCATAATTCATGGTGCCTTACCTTAAGTGAAATGTGAGACAAACAATAGATTTATGGCAGTTCTCATGACATGGATGGCATTTAAATTCAGTTTTAAAAGTATGATAGGTAAAGTAGGCTGAATAATAACAGTAAAAGGCCAAACCGAAAGCAAACTTAATGCCAAAGGAAAAAGAACCCAAATGAATTAGTATGGTTAAATTAATTCAGTATTTATATATATATATATATATAGGATTTATATATGAATCAGGTATTTTCAATGTTCAGTATTTAATACTGTCTTAATTTTTCACAAGGGACGTTTATAATTTCTTACCTCCATGAATGCATGATTGAAAAGGAGGAAGAACTGTTTCATTTGAAATTGAGTCCTATCATGTCAGTTTTAATTAACTGGTCAGACCTAGAAAGTTTTTATGTAAGAGTTCTCTGAGATAGTAGAATATGTCAAATACAAAATAAGTAGCTGTGCAGTTCTTGCGCATTAAAAACGTATTCATTTTATGAATACAAATGAATAGAATTAAAGAATAATTCTTTAATGCTTTACTTTATAAAA
>NW_026001044.1:0-2432 GCF_001458135.2 Marmota marmota marmota | reverse complement strand
CAGGCAGGGCCCTTACAGCGTGTCCCCCAGACTTGTGCTTGAGGCAGGTGATGGACACCACGTAGGGCCAGTCGTCCGGCTCCATGAGGACCCCAGCGGCGTGGGCACAGGTCACGTGGAAGGACGTGGAGCAATGCTCGTAGGAGCACTGGATGCAGGCCCCCGACACCTTCTTCATCCTCTTCCGGCAGTACACACATTTCTGAGGGTCACGGGTAGAAAATGAGGCTCTAGCTGGAATCTTCTGCTTCCCACAGGGGAATGACCCTGAGGCCCAGGTTAGAAGATGGAACCCTCCCCCAGCACAGCCACCCTCACCCAAGTTTGGTGGTGACATCCTGGGGAGGCCCTGCCCTGTTGGGGAGGGCTTCTTCAGCTGCCCAGTCAGAGCCCTCCAGGGCACCCCGCCTCGGCCTGCAGCCCTGTGAGCTGCAGGAGGCACAGGAGTGTGACCGCCCCCCTCCACCAGGCTGTGCAGAAGGCACTGCCCATAGGCAGGAGCCCACCGCAGCGCTCCTCAGCCAAGAGGAGGATCTGCGTCACGGGTGAGCTCGGGGACCCTGGAGAACATGCAAGAAGCGAGGAAGGCACCACACAGGCCACCCATGGAGAGTCCAGGACAGGTGAGTCCAGGACAGGAGGTGGATTTGAGGTTGCCATGGGCTATGGGAGGGGATGGGGGTGACAGGGCTTCCCTTAGGGACGGTGGAATGCTCTGGACCTAGTAGTGATGGACGCGCAATCTAAAGATACTACACTGAACGCCAGTGGATCGTCACTTTAAGTGAACCAGGGCGGGGTCCGGCTCAGGGTAGAGTCCCCAGCACCAAGTCTAGAAAAGAGAACTGAGCCTCAGTCCCTAACAGAAGCCTGCAGGGCAGCCTCCTTTGTAATAAAGGACCCTTGTAGGGTCACTACTGCAGGCATCTGGCCTGTCCTTGCCCTGAAGAAGCATCGGAGGCCAAGCCCTGGGTTTCTGCCTCACCCAGGCCGGGCCACCCCATGCTGTCACCCTGAGCGTTTAATAAGAAGGCCTTTATGGCTCTATAAACCACGTCCAAAGGCCAGATGAGCCCCGAGGCAAAGGGCCCGCAGCAGTGCCCATCGACTGCGGATCATGGCGATGAGCTCTCATTATGAAGCTGCCGATACCTGCCGCCCTGCCAGTAGGGCCAGCCCAGCACAGGCCTGGCCCTAACCCTGCACAGGCCTGGCCCTGACCCTGTGGTGCGGGGCCCAAGGCAGAGCCGGAGCAGGGCACAGCCTCCACCCCAGAGGACCCACCCTGATGTCTGCAGAGATCCATGACTACCCAGGCTGCCCCCCAAGGTCCTAGGGCGTCTAGCTGTGACACCCTGCTCTGGCAAATGTGCAGCCGGCCCTTCCCTCCCACCAGAAGCCTGGTCTGACACGGCTGGGCAAAGCTGGCCGTGGAGAGCAGGGGACCTGGCTCCCCCACTTGCCCCACACCAGCGGCCCCAGAGCCAACTCCTCCTCGAGCCTCTGGTTCCTCCAGGAAGCTTCCGGGTCCATCCCGGCCTGGCGAGGCAGATGAGCTCACGCTTCGATAACCCAGGCCCCGGACGGACGCCCAGAGTGGGCAGCAGGAGCGGGTAGAGGACCACGGTGCGGGCTCTGAGGTGTGCCGCCGGAGGCCTGCAGGGGGCGCTGGGCAGCAGGCGAGGCCCCGAAGCAGCACACGCAGCCACGCAGCCCCGTGGGAGAGGGTTTTTAATTCATCGTTACAAGTGCTCGCGATGAAGAGGCTGCCTGCTGGAAATGTCAGATGATCCATAAAGTGCCCGCGAGGGAGGGTTTGTCACTGCACTGCGCCCGCGCCACGGCTCCACCTGAATAATGAAGCTTCTACCCGCGTCTGTGCCCGACTCAGCGCCGCTGAAGAGGAGCCACCTGCAGCCACAGGCCTCCCCATTGCCCGTCGGTGCCCAGCAAGGCTGGCAGCCACAGACTTCTAAACATGCCCCTGCTGTCACCTATTCAGCCTGCCCAGGTGGCCCTGCACCTGTGGGGCTCTGGGCATGTGGTCCTGGCCCCGGGGCCTGTGGGCTCCTGATGCCAGCTGCTCAGGGAGCCCAGGATCTGTGGTAAGGGTCAGTCCTGTTCCCCCAGGACTCTCTAGCAGGCCCACTGCCCGCCATACCACTCAGCAGCCTGGGGCGTCAACATCTAGAACTCTCCCAGGCACAACCAACAGCCAGGTCGCTGTCCATGTCCCTGGCAGAGGGGTAGCCCCTGGACAGCTGTGCACAGGCTGGGGGAGCTGCGTGTGCCCTCCGTCCCTGTGGCGTGAGGCTGCGGCAGCCCAAGTGCGGGCAGTGCCGAGACTGCTCCTCAGGCGCTGTGGCCGCGCTCCCAGGTCAGGGCACAGGAGCACGCGGTGGGGAAGCAGGGAGGAGCAGGGCAGGGGTGCC
>NW_026001043.1:0-2432 GCF_001458135.2 Marmota marmota marmota | reverse complement strand
ATATATATATATATATATATATATATATATATATATATATATATATATATATATCTCACCCTCTAAGGATATATCAATAATTGTTAAAAAAATATGTCATTATTTGCATTTTAAGGCCTGGACATTCTTTCATTATTTAACTGTACGCTGAAGATATTATTTACATATTTAAATATCATACCTGTCTAATATCAGTCCTGTCTAATTATACAATTATGTACATATATAATTTTGAGGTTTATTATGCTTAAGAATATTATTTTGTAAAGCATTTTCTTTTTGCTTTTAATTATAATGGTAGTATATTGGGAATTTTTCCTTATATGATAATCCTAAAATATTCTTAGTAATTATAGTTTAATCATAAACTTGTTTAAAAACTTGTTCTTTAGGTATATCTTTGCTTGTTTTTAATCTTCTTTATACAAAACAAATATTTGCCCATTTTTCCTCATCATATTCTTTTTCTATAATTTTGAATCTAGTTTTGTTAAATAAGCAAAAAGCTATGAGTCAAGACATAAGATAATAGAACTTTAAAGATCTGAGAATTCAATCTTTTGATGAAAAGACAAACACATTTTGCTCCCAGAGGCCACACTGAACCCATAAGTGGAAGTGCTGAAGGAACAGGTTTTAGCAATTATTAATGAATAGTGAAGTATATATTGGAATGTGCTGTGTGGGGGCCATGGAGGGGGGGAAGAGGAATAGAACTCAAAATTAGAGAATTAATGCTTGGAGTGCAAAGATGAGAAAGCACACATTAGCAATACATTAGAAATTACATTATTTGTACCATGCTCCTTTGCAGATTGAACAAACATGGCCTTTGCCTCCTTGTTGGCTCACTGAGGACCAGGCAGCATAGCTGATATCATTTAGCAAAGAAAACCAGAGAGCACTGGAGGTCATATGGATAAGCAGGAACCTGCAATGTATAAAGAAAGGCACCTCACTGTGTTCCCTCTGAATACTGCTAATCTCTCTCCTAGTACCATGTATGGGATACTTGTCAATTATGATGGACAACTTCAGGCTAAAGATTTGTAACGCCTTTGTAAAGATGGTGAGAAGTCATTCTGAGTTACCAGTAAACTTGTGCAAGTGAAATCAGTGAGATCATGCTCTTCTTCCATCACAAATAAATAAATAATAAATAAAATATAAAAAATGTTTTCAGTCTGCTGTATGTAGCTCATTTAAAAGTCAAAAACACTTTATGGATAATGATGAGCATGTTTAAATAAATTGAAAATAAATTGAATACATTGTGGTGTATAAGTGTCAGTGATAGCATGTATTTTTAAATGAAATCTTTGTGGGCTAGGCTTTTCAGATAGACATATAGGTAATAAATGTGATGACATTAACTCCATGAGTACGAAGTTGTCTGATACTCAGTCCTATTGCAGATAGTATATTATAGGTAACCAATAAGCATTTTTAAAATTAACATAGAAACATGCTACTTTATTAAAATCATAATAGAAAATACATATCACATGATATTTTTTCAATAAGTTTAAAGAACTTTGAAAGCAATGCAGTGAATTTATCTAAAAGTGCAAAAGATGAAACTTACACTTATATCCCTCCTTGCACCCTAATTAGATATTATTAGCTGGAACAAGTAGAACCCATGAGCCTAGAAAATGAGCACATGGCATATGAGGAAGAAAATCACAATGTAAACCAAGTAATGTAAACCACAATGTAAACCAAGTAATGTAAACCACCTACAAAAGAGATACAGAACTAATATGTGGGTGAATATTATGTGTTTGTGTGTATTCAAGTGTCTGTGTATATATGTGTGGAATTATGGAAAGAAAAACTGGTATTTGGAATATGATGCAAGCAGTTTTAGAAATAGAAAGTAATTGACAATATCAGGTACAAGGGGCAATTGCTCAAATAGAGATCATGTAGTACAAAGCTATGCTACTTAAAGAGCAAAGTGAGACTGGAAACTAAGAAAGAAATAATTACATTTCTGCATGTTATTTTCTTTAATAAATGAAAATATGAATTTCTGTATAAAATATTGTGTTTTCCTAATTGATTGGGTCTGATATATTCTCAGAGAAATTTTATTTCATTCTAAAATAGTATATTTTTGTTTCTCTGACATTTTAATTTTAGCTAGTCTTCACTCTTGACAAATACCTAAGAGCAGAAGAAACACACAATTTCTGTAATAGGCATGGTCACCTAGAAAACATTAATTACCATATTTTTCTGTCTTTATTGTTGTATTACAGTATGAAGCAAAGAAATCCATGGCAGATATATTTAATCAGAAAGACTTTCAGCTTTTTAATTGTAAAGAATTATATATGCAAAAGCTTTAAAGGACCATACTTTATGTGCTTGAATCAATCTCTTCATATATATATATATATATATATATATATATATATATATGAGAG
>NW_026001042.1:0-2432 GCF_001458135.2 Marmota marmota marmota | reverse complement strand
TTTCAATTCTTATTGCACATATAAAACACAATTATTCATATCTCTGGTTGTATAAAAACTATATTCACACCAATTCATGCCTTCATACATGTACTTTGGATAATAATGATCATAACATTCCACCATCATTTATAAATCCATGCCTCCTTCATTGCCCTCCAACCCCTCTGCCCCATCTACAGTTTATATATTCCTCCCATGCTTCCTCTGCTTATTCCACTATGAATCAGCCTCCTTATATAAAAAAATCAACATTTGGTTATTTGGGATTGGCTAACTTCACTTAGCATTATCTTCTTTAACTCCATCCATTTACCTGCCAATGCCTTGATTTTATTCTCTTTTAATGCTGAGTAATATTCCATTGTATATATATACAAAAGTTTACCTATCCATTAATCTACCGAAGGGCATCTAGGTTGGTTCCACAATTTAGCTATTGTGAATTGTGCTGCTGTAAACATTGATGTGGCTGTGTCCCAGCAGTATGCTGTTTTTAAATCCTTTGGGTATAAACTGAAGAGTGGGATAGCTGGGTCAAATGGTGGTTCCATTCCCAATTTTCCAAGATCTCCATACTGCTTTGCATATTGGTTGCACCAATTTGCAGTCCCACCAGCAGTGTATGAGTGTACCTTTCCCCCCACATCTTTGCCAACACTCATTGTTGTTTGTATGCATAATAGATGCTATTCTCACTGGAGTGAGATAAAATCTGAGAATGGTTTTGATTTGCATTTCTCTAATTGCTAGCGATAATGAACTTTTTTAATATATTTTTTGACTGATTGTACATCATCTTCTGAGAAGTGTCTGTTCAGATCTGTGGCCCATTTATTAATAGGGTTATTTGTTTTTTGTTGCTTGGCTTTTTGAGTTCTTTATATACCCTAGAGATTAGTGCTCTATCTGATGTGTGAGGGGTAAAGATTTGCCCCCAAGTTGTAGGCTCTCTATTCACCTCACAGATTATTTATTTTGCTGAGAAGAAACTTTTTAGTTCGAGTCTATCCTATTTATTGATTCTTGATTTTAATTCTTGTGCCACAACAGTCTTACTAAGAAAGTTGGGGCCTAATCCCACATGATGGAGATTAGGGCCTACTTTTCCTTCTATTAAACACAGGGTCTCTGGTTTTATTTCTAAGACCTTGATCCATTTTGAGTTGAGTTTTGTTCATGGTTAGAGATAGAGGTTTAATTTTATTTTGTTGCATATGGATTTCCAGTTTACCTAGCCTCATTGGTTGAAGAGGCTATCTTTTCTCCAATGCATGTTTTTGGCAACTTTGTTTAATCTAAGATAATTGTAATTTTGTGGGTTAGTCTCTGTGTCCTCTATTCTGTACCATTGGTCTACTTGCCTGTTTTGGTGCCAATGCCATGCTATTTTTGTTACTATTGCTCCGTAATTTAGTTTAAGTTCTGGTATAGTGATGCTACCTGCTTCATTTCTCCGGTTAAAAATTGCTTTAGCTATTCGGGGTCTCTTATTTTTTTAGATAAATTTCATGATTGCTTTTTCTATTTCTATGAGGAATGTCATTGAGATTTTGATCGGAATTGCTTTAAATCTATATATTGTTTTTGGAAATATGGTCGTTTTGATAATATTAATTCTGCCTATCCAAGAGCAAGGTAGATCTTTTTATCTTCTAAGGTCTTTTTTGACTTCTATCTTTAGGGTTTTATAATTTTCATTGTATAGATCTTTCACCTCTTTCATTAAGTTGATTCCCATATATTTTATTTTATTGAAGCTATTGTAAATGGGATAGTTTTCCTTATTTCCCTTTCTAAGGATTTATTACTGACATACAGAACTGCCTTTGGTTTACGGGTGTTGATTTTATATTCTGCTACTTTGCTGAGTTCATTTACTAGTTCTAGAATTTTTCTGGTGAAACTTTTAGGGGCTTCTATGTATAGAATCATATCAGCAAATAGTGCCAATTTGATTTCTTCTTTGCCTATGTGTATTCCTATAATTTCTTTTTCTGTCTGTTTGCTCTGGCCAGTGTTTCAAGAACTATATTAAATAGAAGTGGTGAAAGAGGGCATCCTTGTCTTGTTCCAGTTTTTAGAGAGAATGCCTTCAATTTTTCTCCATTTAGTTTGATGTTGGCCTGGGGCTTAGCATAGATAGCCTTTGATGATGCCGAGATATGTTCCTATTATCTCTATTTTTTTCTAGTGTTTTGAACACAAAGAGGTGCTGTATTTTATCAAATGCCTTTTTTGCATCTATTGAGATGATTATATAATTCTTATCTTTAAGTCTATTAATTTGATAAATTACATTTATTGATTTCCCTATGTTGAACCAACCTTGCCTCCCTTGGATGAATCCCACTTGATCATGGTGCACAATCTTTTTGATATGCTTTTTTTTGTATCTGATTTTCCAGAATTTTATTGAGAATTTTTGGACC
>NW_026001041.1:0-2432 GCF_001458135.2 Marmota marmota marmota | reverse complement strand
TGGAGGAGCTATGGGGACTGTCTACCCTCTTTCCCACCCCCACCCCCGCCCCTGCTGACTTAGTCACTGAAGTCATTCAGAGTTTTTCCTTATAGACTATTATAAGAATTCCCCTAGAGCTTGCTTTCTTCCATTTCCAGATTCTATAAATAAGATCACTATTTCGCATTTCCACAGAACCATTTTACCCCATTCAGAAATCTCCTCCTATTATTATTTTCTATGTGATTCCTTTCCCCCTTCCACAACCTCAACATTTGCCTGCTAGATTCCATGTTGCCGTCTTCCCACTCTTCCCACATCTTCCTTCACGACTCTCACCCCCTGATATTTTCTCTGTGTGCACCGGCATAGACCATTACTATTCTCAAGGACACTGTCCAAGCCTCAGCAGCGGCCACCTCTTGCTTCTCTCTGCCTACTGCGGTAGCTGAGTTGAGAAATCCACATTTTGTCTTCAGGAAGTCTCTGGTGGGTGCTTGCTGCTATTGATCACCAACAAGTGCTCTGTTTTCCCACTCAGTCTCAGAGATGAGGATTTGAGAGCAGAGAGAGCCACTGTCGCAAGAGAAATTAAAATACTTCTATGCAACTTTCTTTCTGGCATGCATTTTAAAGCCTAGAAGAAATGGATAATTTCCTAGCAATTTCCAAAACTGACCCCAGAAGAAGTGGAACACTTGTAAAGGAGAGAGAGAGAGAGAGAGAGAGAGAGAGAGAAGTGATCAGCAACTGCCATTTAGTGAGGAGCAAGGTCCTAGACGCTCACAGTCAGCTTCACCAGCATTTAAGGATCAGGAGGGTGGCTCTCTTTGACAGTGTGTTCTGTCCCATGGGTGATCCTCTCCCTGGGCTCCTAGAACCCAGGCAGGCCCGGTTCCCTGGGAGGAGATAAATCTGCCTGCTGCAGATTTCTCAGGAGTTTCTCATGGATCATTGCAGAGAAGTCAAGGAAGCTGATGGGGAAAACGGAGACTGTGAGCCTTCTCCACAAAGCCTTCCTCTGGGAAGAGCTGAGAAGCTGTTTGTGTGAGGGGCTGGGCTTTCGTATCCCTGCATCACCTGGGCGTGGATGTGGTCTGCCTGGAAAGGGGGCCCCCTTGTAGATGGACCCAACACAATGCCTTTATTTTTATGTGGTGCTGAGAATCGAACCTGGGTCCTGCCCGTCCTAGGCGAGCGCTCTACCGCTGAGCCACAATTCCAGCCCCAACAATTTTTTAAATTTATTTATTTATTATTTGTATGTGGTGCTGAGGATCGAACTCAGGGCCTTGAGCATGCGAGGTGGGCACTCTACCTCTGAACCACAACCCCAGCCCCCACCATTCTTGCTATAGGGTGTCTGGAGGAGAAAGTCCTGCTTCAGCTTTCTTGGTCATGACCCTCGTGATACCCAAAGCCTCACAAAAGCCACCACAGACCCCAGAAGCAGTTTGACTTGGGAGAGTCAAATTGAGTAGAGCTGTTAGCGGAGGGGAAGAGAGATGAACCCCTTCCTCTCCACTCTTCTTACTTGTTCATGAGAATCGTGGTGTTCTGTTGCTATAACAGAATACCGGAGACTGGGAATTTATAAAAAGACAAGAAGTTTATTTGGCTCATGGTTCTAGAAGCAGAGAAATCCAATATTGGGCACCTGCATCTGGTGAAGGCCTTGTGCTGGGTCCACCCAGGGCAGACAGTGGTAAGTATGGACGAGACACAACACAAATCAGGAGCAGCCTCGCTTTATATGCATGTATTCTCACCACAACTAACCTAAGAACTCACTCCCAGGAGAAAAGCATAGATCCTTCTTAACAATCAAATTGCCTCTTTAAAGGCTGTACCTCCCTACACTGCCAAGTGGGCAATGGAACACCAAGCTGAGTTTTGGAGGGGACAAGCCACATTCAAATCAGGGCCACGATGTAAGATGGTTTGTTGGTGAAGTAGCTGAAATCCCTGCGCTAATTCAGTGAGTGGAGCCAGTGAAAACCGGGCAGGAGGCAGGAAAGAGGCAAACCCACTCCCACTGGGCGAAGGACTTTAACAGGGAGGCCCCCGTCCTGGGCTTGGACCGAGGAGCAAACTCTTGCCCTCGTCCCTGTGCATCCTGTGTGCTTAGCCTTAGGTCTCAGGGCTGCTCCCTACACCCTGCGAGCTGTGGTGGGTGCACGATCCCGAGGGAGCTGCCGGAGGAACGGCCCGAGGAGCTAGAGGGAGGGCCAGGGAGGCGCGGGGAGCTGAGGGAGGAGCAGAGGAGGAGGAGGACGCAAAAGGCGACGGACGGGCGGGCGGAGCCAAGGACGAATGCAACGTGGGCTCGCTCAGGGCGGTGAGAGCAATGTCAGGAAGAGCTTCAGGATGGAAGAAGCCGAGGGTTTGAAGGAAAAATCCAAGGACAAGAGAAAATGAACTTTTATTCCTCTTTTTTTTTTTTTTTTTTC
>NW_026001040.1:0-2432 GCF_001458135.2 Marmota marmota marmota | reverse complement strand
GGTAAGGGTTAGGGCTTTGTCACAGTCTTGTTTTACAGCTAGGGCTACTTTTAGGACTAGTGATAGTGTTATTGTGAGTTTTAGGCTTAGATTTATTGTTATGGTTAGATCTGGGTTTAGGGCTATGGCTATGTTTAAGGCTAAGGTTAAGGCTAGTGTTAGGGTTATTAATGGATAGAGTTAAAACTAGAAATAGGGCTAGGGCGAGTGTTAGTCTTAGTACTAAGGGTAGGGTTAGCTTATCGTTAGGGCTAAATTAGGGCAACATATAAGGCTAGAGTTAGGGTTTGGGTAAGGGGAAGGGATAAGGTTATAGCTAGGTTTAGGGCTAGGGCGAGGGTTAGAATTTGGGTCAGGGCTAGGGTTAGGATTAAGGCTATGTTTAGTGCTAGGATGAGGGGTTTTTTAGGGCTAGGGATAATGTCAGGATTAGGGATAGGGCTAATGTCAGGTCTAGATTTATGGTAGTGTTAGTTTAAGGGTTAGGTTATGGCTAGGTCTAGTGTAAGGGTCATGTTTAGGTAAGGGTCAGGTTTAAACCTAGGTGTATTATTATTAGGGTCAGAGTCCAGGTAGGGTTTGGTTTAGGTTAAGTTTTAGGGTTAAGGATTGAATTAGCTTTAGGTTTAGGGTTACAGATATGGTAATTGATAGGATTAGGTTTAGGGTTCAGCTTAGATTTAGAGTATGCCTAGGGTTATCATATGAGTTAGGCTCATCTTTTGGGTAATGGATAGTGTTAAAGCTAAGGTTAGGCCTAGGGATAAGGTTATGATTAGGGCTAGGGTGAGGGTGAGGCCTAGGTTTAGTGTCAGGGATAGTTTTAGTTTAAGTATTAGCATTTGAGCTAGGGTTAGGTATTGGGCGAGGGTTAGGGTTAGAGTCAGGTCTAGGGTAAGGGTTAGGGTTATGTTTAGGGTAAGGGTTAGATTTTGAGCTAGGTTTAGGGCTTGTGTGAGGGTAGGGTTAGGCTTATGTCTAGGGTTATGGTTAGGGTTATGATTAGGGCTATGTTTAGGGCTAGGATAAGGGCTAGTTTTTGTGTGAGGTTTAGGGCTAACATAGGGCTATGGGAAATATAAGAGTTAGCAATATGTTTATGGCTAGATTTAGGGTCAAGAATATGGATACGTCTAGTGTTAGGGTTTGGTATTGGGTTAGGATAAGGTTTAAAGCTAGAGTTTGTTTAGGGTTAAGGTCATTGTTCAGGATTGGGTTAGATTTAGTGTGAGTGCCAGAATTACAACTAGTGTTGCTTCTAGGGATAGGGTTAGACTATAAGTTAGGTTAACAGTTATTTTTAGGGCTAGTGCTAAGTCTTTGTTTAGGACTAGGGCTAGATTTAAGACTATATTTAGGATTAGGTTTCGTCTAGTGCTAGTGTTACTGTTAGGTTTAAGTATAGGTTTACTGGTATGGGAAGTTTTAGGGTTTGGTTTAGTGTTAGGGTCAGGTTTAGACTTAGGGTTAGTGTTAGGGTCAGAATAAGGGTAAAGGTTAGAATTAGGTTTCCAGCTAGAATGAGGGATAGGATAGGACTAGTAATAGAGTTAGGATTTGAGGTAGGATAATGATTAAGTTTACGACAAGGGTAGCATTAGATTGAGCGTTTGGCTTAGGGAAAGAAATAGGGTTTAAAGTAGGCTTAGGGTTAGAGTTAGGTTTAGGGCTAAGGTTAGGGATAGGGTTAAAGTTAAAAATAGAGTTAGGTGTTGGGTTCGGGCAAGGCTTTTTTATCATTAAGGCTATGAATTGAACTAGTGATAAAGGCTAATGAAAGAACTAGGTTTCTGCTTAGGGTTAGTTCTAGGGTTAGCGTTAGGGCAATGTTTAGAGCTAGGGTTAGTGTTAGGGGCTGAGTCAGTGTCAGGGTTATTTCTAGGGTTAGAATTTGAACTCAAATTAGGATAGGTTTAGGGCTAGGTTTAGGGTTAGGGTTTGGTATAGGTTAAGGTTTAGGGTTAGGATTATTGCTCTATTTTGTTTTAGGCCTAGGGTATTTTTAGGGCTAGTTTTTCAATTAGCATTAGGGTTAGGGCTAGTGTTAGGGTGAGGTTTATACTTAATTTTGGTTTTAGATACAGGTTTAAGCCTAGGGCAAAGGTTAGGGCTAAGTTTGGGGCTAGGGATAGGATTAGCGTTTGGGTTATGGTAAGGAATAGGATAAAAACTAGGGATAAGGCTAGGGTGAGAGTGAGAGTTAGTCTTAGGGATAGGGATAAAGTTAGGTTTACTGTTAGGGCTAAATTAGGGCTAGGAATAGTGCTAGGGTTAGTATTAGGTAGGCCTAGGTTAAAAAAAATAGGATTAGGGCTAGGATTAAAATTCGGGTTAGGATCAAATCTATTCTTAGATCTAGGATTAGGTCTATGGATAGGGCTAATGTCAGGTCTAGGGTTAAGGTTAGTCTAGGGTTAGGGATAGGGCTATTG
>NW_026001039.1:0-2433 GCF_001458135.2 Marmota marmota marmota | reverse complement strand
TTATTTAATTATTTATTTTTGTGGTGCTGGGGATTGAACCCACTTTATCACTGAGTTACATAACCAGCCCTTTTCTATTTTTTTATTTTGAGACAGGGTTTTGCTAAATTGCTTAGGGACTCACTAAGTTGCTGAGGCTGGTCTTGAACTTATGATCCTTCTGCATCACCCTCTCAAGTCACTGGAATTACAGGTATGCACCACCATGTCCAGCCATAATCTAGAATTTTTTAGCTCAAGAACCTCCCTGGAATTCTCCACAAAGCTTCAGAAGGCCCAAATTCAAATTTAAAAACATTAATCAATTTGATAACCCTATTCTATCTTCCGTGTGTGTGTGA
This sequence comes from Marmota marmota marmota, assembly GCF_001458135.2. Lineage (NCBI taxonomy): Eukaryota > Metazoa > Chordata > Mammalia > Rodentia > Sciuridae > Marmota > Marmota marmota. Next base: position 2,092 of record NW_026001039.1, on the reverse strand, counting down.
GATAATGAGGATTGAACTCAGGGCCTCCGGCATGTTAAGCAAGTGCTCTACTACTAAGCTACATCTCCAGCCCACTTTATTTCTTAAGTTCACTATTCAGGATGAAATATCAGTATCAACTTGATAAAAGTACAGGGTGACTTTTATCAAAATACTTGGAAACACAGCGTTTCAGATTTTGGAGTTTTTTGAATTTGGGAATATTTGCACAGATTTTACCAACTGAGCAGACTTAATCCAGAAATATAAAATGCTCCAAAACTGAGCATCAAGTTGGTTCTCAGAAAGTTTTGGATTTTATAGTTTTGGATTATAGGTGCTCAGAATAGAACATGATTTACCACCATTTCTTTAATTAATCCACTCAATTAATGAAATATTTCAGTATTACTGAAAATGTGCCCCTTTAAACTTTTTTAAAAAAATAAAAACATTCTTAAAAAGGCTTTATACTAACTACTTCCCACCTTTTCTAATGACTCTTTAAAAAACCTGAACTACTGCATTCATCAACTTGATACTCACATCTTGATTATATTCCAAGAAGACATGGAAATTTAGATCTTTTCTCAAAATAGGATGTGCTGCCACACGACATAGGAACACTTCATGCATTGCAACTGTCTTCTTGAATATTGCCAAATATTCACTAGAACAACACACAAAATTAAAGGCAAAAAACTATCAACTAGAAAGTCATCTGCAATAAATTTTTTCAGGAAATACTTTGGATTATTCTAAAAGCAAAATCAGGAATACAAAATACAATTCATGTAAACAAAGGTTTTAATTGAACTGTTAATTAAATATATAAAACACAGCCCTAAAAAAGACTTCATGCTGGTTAATAGTATTTATTATATCTAAATGTTAATATTTTTAAATTTTACAAACTTTTCTCACTATGCAAGTTGATGTTAAAGGTCTATGGGGGTGTTTATTTTTACCTCCAGAGAAATTATGATATAACCTTAGGTTTCAATTTTTACTACTGATTTTAATTTTAAATACCTTAGTACAAAACATACCAAAATCCAAACCTCAGCATATTTTCAATGTTAATCATTATTTTCATCTAATGACCCAAACACACAAGAAACACACCATAGACTGGTTTTTGCCATTACACTGAAGAAATCTGTTTAAGAGATTTTAATATCACCATCAATGAATCCTAGTGAACATATAGTAATACACGTCAGTTTGAGGGAAGGAAAACACTCAAAAAGCCCAATATTCTTGCTTCAACTACGTGCAAGAAGGATAAGTTTTACATACCAGCAAACCAGCAGGATCAATGTTGGGAGAAGTTTGATCTCTGTGAGGGTAGTCATTCAGTGAAGACAAAAAAGAAGGATGCAGAGGATGGAGGTAGCAGTAGAATAAACCCAAGGTTCTGTTATCCAACCCCTAACCAGACCACAAAAGAATCATGATCAGGGCCACTGGAAAATCACAGATTCTCCAATATTATTATGCTTTCCTAATTTTCAGTTTTCAATCTTATAAACTTTAAAAATGTTTGCTATCAGATTATTGCTTGCACCCATACTGACAGAATAATTAAAATATCTGTCACTTTATACTTTGACAAAGAAGATCTATTTGGATAATTTTTCTTTTCAAAAGAGTTTATGTAGCTATTCTGAAGAGGAGTCTAGTAGCTCTATAAATATATGCTTGAAAACTGAAACTCAGTGGAAGAGAAGAAAAAGAAATGCAAGAAGAGAAATGACCATAAAAAAAAGATATGGAAGTGACAATAAAGCAAGGACAATTATTTCCTTGTACAACTCTCAAAATAGAAATAATTTAGAAACTCCAAAGCATAAATGTTCAATAAAAGGGGAAAAACTGTATTTTTAGCAAATAAGCTAAAAATGAAATTTAAACTATCACAATTTTCCAAGGACTTAACACATTAATAGTGTATATAGAACCAATAGTTAATGAAAAACAATTCTAAACTATTCTCTGGTTCCTTTGCTTCTATTCTTTTCCTTTTGGTCAGAAGTCAAAGGCAGAGAAAAGGAGAAGAAAACTATTACATGTCAAAAAAAAAAAAAAAAAAGGGAAGAAGAAGAGAGAGAAG
>NW_026001038.1:0-2433 GCF_001458135.2 Marmota marmota marmota | reverse complement strand
CCCAGCTGCTGGGATTACAAGCATGTGCCATCGCACCCGGCTTGGTCACACATTCTTAGTACTGCCTATCTGCCTGTCTCCTGAATAACTTGTGGGAGGATGGACTAGAAAGAGAAGACGAAGACAGTTGTGACTGTTGTGTTCAGTCCCAGGGAAGTTGGAAGCTGTGGTAGTCAGTCATCACCCTTGGGGAGAGTAGGAAGCTCCTTCTTGAGCAGCCAGGTACAGTCATTACTTGGGTCAATTTACTACAGTCTAGACAAGGTCTGATCCTTTGCATTGTAAATCAGAAACTTCATTGTTTTAGAGAGGAAATCAATCTTCCTAGGACAGACGGCATCACGTATCCTGTGAATCTGATGTAGAAAGTGCATTACCACTAACCATTTCATTAATATACACGAGTACTAAATATTACAGGAACTAACATTCTCAAAACCACAAGAGCAACATCTCCTCTCCCTAAGTCATATTTTGAAAGTCCCCAGTATATTAAAGTAAGAAGTGACCATCTTGGTGAACAAAATTCTTGGAAGTCCGTATGATCTGTGCCTTCCCTCTTTCTCAGCCAACTTATGCAGAAAGCAAAATCATAATCAAGCTTTAGAAAAATGGCAGCTAAGGACACCACACTGCAACCAGAGTGATTTTTTTTTTTTCTTAGCACACATCTGGGCAGGTGGCTTATTTAAAACTGTACATTGTACTTAGAAGTAGCCCTACTAGCCGCGTAGTGGCCGGCCGCCTTGAGCCTTCAGTATAGAAACCTGATAAGACTGGGCTCTGAAGCCACACGTCCATGAGTCAGGTCCCCCGCTCCTCTACTTCCCAGCTCCGGTGATTTATTTACTGGTATTTGCTACAGTTTCCTCTTCAGTAGAAAATAAAGATAGTGCTTATCTCATAGGATTAGAATGAAAATTAGGAGAACCACCTCCTTTCAACAGTGTCTAGCAACTACAAAGGACTCAATAAACATTATCTATGATTATCTAAAGCCACTCCAGGGCCAGCCCAACAGCATTCTCTCCATCCCTCCAATATGCCACAAACCAGGATCTTTCCGGCCTGGTTCCCTGAGCTAATGGTGCCTGTTTGGGGTGCTCTCCTTACCCTCACCTCCTTGCACTGTTTAACTCTGACACATCCTTGGCCTCTCAGACCTAGGGTCACTTCTTCTGGCAGGTCTTTGTGGGACTCAGAGGCCCGCGATCTGAAGTCTCTATCATGTTAATGGACTCTCTTTCCAATTTGTACCTGGCTCAGGCCAGTCTTCTACTTCCTTGTTCAGCACTTTCTCCCACAGTCTGACTCAACTTGGAGGCTCTCCACCCCAACTTGTTTAAGAGTGAATATTCAGTTGTGGCTTGACCCAGTCTGGAAAGCCTTGGTCAGGCCCCATCTTCCAGGGGCAAAGCCTGGAGCAGCTTTGGCCTCTAAGCCTTCCTTTTCTCAGCCTCGCAGGGTGGACCAGCCCCCTTCCGATTAACACATTCTTTCTTTGGATGTGTTAATGGATTTGATTGGGTTTCTCAGGGCCCTAAGAAAACTTTGCATCTTAGGGTGTTTTGATTTGCATTTCTCTGACTGCTAGAGATGGTGAGCATTTTTTCATGTACTTGTTGATGGATTGTATGTCCTCCTCTGAGAAGTGTCTGTTCAGGTCCTTGGCCCATTTGTTGATTGGGTTATTTGTTTTCTTATTGTTTAATTTTTTGAGTTCTTTGTATACTCTGGATATTAGGCTCTATCTGAAGTGTGAGGAGTAAAGATTTGTTCCCAGGATGTAGGCTCCCTGTTTACCTCTCTTATTGTTTCTCTTGCTGAGAAAAAACTTTTTAGTTTGAGTAAGTCCCATTTGTTGATTCTTGTTTTTACCTCTTGTGCTATGGGTGTCCTATTAAGGAATTTGGAACCCGACCCCACAATATGTAGATCGGAGCCAACTTTTTCTTCTATCAGAGTCTCTGATTTGATATCAAGCTCCTTGATCCATTTTGAGTTAACTTTTGTGCATGGCGAGAGAAAGGGATTCAGTTTCATTTTGTTGCATATGGATTTCCAGTTTCCCAGCACCATTTGTTGAAGATGCTATCCTTCCTCCATTGCATGCTTTTAGCCCCTCTATCAAACATAAGTTAGTTGTAATTTTGTGGATTGGTCTCTGTGTCCTCTATTCTGTACCATTGGTCCACCCGCCCTAAGATACCATCTCACTCCAATAAGATTGGCAGTCATTATGAAGTCAAACAACAACAAGTGCTGGCGAGGATGTGGGGAAAAGGGTACACTTGTACATTGCTGGTGGGACTGCAAATTGGTAAGGCCAATTTGGAAAGCAGTATGGAGATTCCTGGGAAAGCTGGGAATGGAACCACCATTTGACCCAGCTATTGCCCTTCTCGGACTATTCCCTGAAGACCTTAAAAGAGC